>NW_006285234.1:3333945-3339605 GCF_000327345.1 Myotis davidii | reverse complement strand
CTGTATTTCATTGAACTTGTTCACTTAAACCTTTTTTTCTTACTCTCCCCAAAACTAAACAAAGACTCTCTGAGTTAAGAAAGAAGAAGCAGAGAATTTGAACATATGCAAGAGGATTAGACCCTGAGATCGAAGACATGGGCGAAAGTGGGGAACACAACAGAACCTCAGGTTGGTTTAGCAATTTAGAGGCAGAAGGGACTTTTGATCAATACCAGGAAGGAGGAGCAGAAAAGTGAGCAAGATCTTTGGATTCTATCCCCTTCTGAACACCTTTCCAGGCAAAACATTGATGATAGGGAAGCTCTAAGAAGAGAGGGCCTGAGACTCATCTCACAGGTGTGTGTCTCTGTCTTTCTGCATTAGGGTCATCCTTGAAGGACAAAAGAGGGCCAGCAGATCCAAAGCCCACAGTCTGAGGAAGATGCAGTATTTGTGGCCTGTTGACCAAGACACAGACATCTTAGCACACTTCACCTGGGAGAGATGCCCATGGCCATGGACCAGAAGTCACCCTGATGCCAGGATCCAACCTAGGACCCCAGAACTTACACTCTGGAAAACCTTGAAGAGGTGAAGGGGATCATTTTTAACCTTAAAATGATGACGCTTTCTCAGAGATAACTAAGATTCTGTTCTCTGCCATTTGGTAGAAATGGAACTCATTAAAGAGTAATAGAAAAATAGTAACTTATTCTTTGCACACCTGAGTTCATACCTGCTACACCAGTCGCCCATGTGAGGTGCAGTGTTACTGTTTCTTGGAAATCTATAAGGTGCCCTTGAGGGTGGACTGAGGTCAACTTAGGAGGCACACAACATTACTAGATGCTCTGACCAAGATTTTATTTTTACCGTAATTTTTTTTCTGGACACAGCTGTCACCAAGGGAAGGCATACTGGAAAAGCAGACAGCAGAACTTTGGAATACAAGAAAGCAGTTCCCTGGGCAGATGCAGCAGAATTGAAGATGCTGATGGAGGAAAAGAGACATGAGGAAGTTAAGGTTTCAACAAAAATGCAGAAGACAGCAGCACAGAAGACGTAGAATAAGGGTTTGAAGAGATGAAAGACATTCAAGTCCTGGGCCCAGAGATCAGGTAGGGACCCCCTCTTTCTGTGATGAATTCTCTGCTGTACAAAATATTTGCCCAGTCACAGTCCTCACAGAGCACTGTGAAGTTTCACGTGATCATTTTATAAAGCATTTGAGGCTCCCTCAATGCACTCTTCCTTATCCATCTGGCAAACATTACTGTCAAATGCTTCGAAAATTTATCATATAACCCTTCCATTTTATTTCATCATAAGCACTTCCAAATTGCCCACTGCTGTTGTTAATGACTCACAGGATTCCCATGTCTCTCTCATGGAGCACAATTTAACTCTGTCTTTTTCCTCTGACTTATTTTACTTAGGGAAGTCTAATATATTTCCATGCAAATATGAGAGCCCTGTGCCTTCTACTTTTCCTTCCAAATGCTCTTGGCCCTTGCAACTATAGCTGTGTAACTCCACATTAGATGAAACAGTCACAATTTGGACAAGATTGCATTTGATCTAAGAAGCATCTCCTGACTACCCAGTAGGTCTGCCTGGAGAAGAATATTATTCTCAAGGATATATTTGTTTTCTTCCAATTTTATGTGATGCTTAGGCTGAGTTCATGGTTCTTCAGTAAGAAAGATGTCTGTCAAGGTAGAACATTGAATCAGTAAACCTTAGAGCCAGGAAAGAATTAACAATCATTTAGCACAGTCCCCCAGTTTGCAGAGCCACATGCAGAGGCTCAGAGAGATCAGTACATTTTTTAATTAGATGCTAAACCAGGTTTAGAAGCTTGATGGCCAGGAGCCCTGTAGGTGTCCTTATATGCCACACTATTTTTAATCTTCTCATTTACTAGTGCTGTGGATTAAATGTTTGTGTCCCCCCAAAATTCATGTGTTAAAACCTTAACCCCCAAGTTGAAGGGGAGACCTTTGGATAGTGTTTAGGTCATGAGGGTGGGTCCTGCATGAATGAGATTAGTTCCATTATAAAACAGACCTCACAGAACTTCCTTATCCCTACCACCATGTGAAGTTACAAGGGAAAAAAAAATTTAAAAAGCCCTGTTCAATGTTGCTCAGTGGTTAGAGTGTCACAGATTCAGTTCCCGGTCAAGGGCGCCTACCTGGGTTGTGGGTTCGATCCTTGGCCCCAGTCAGGTGTGTGTCTGGGTTGTGGGTTCGATCCCTGGCCCTGGTCAGATGTGTGGGGGAGGAAACCAATTGATATGCCTCTCTCACATCTATGTTTCTCTTTTCCTTCCTCCCTCCCTTCTACTATCTCTAAAAATCAATGGAAAAAATATCCTCTGATGAGGATTAACAACAACAACAAGAACAGCCACAGAAGTGGGACTTCACCAGACACCAATCCTTTTCTTTCCTTCTTTCTTTTCTCTTCTTTTCTTTTCATTTTCTTAATTTTTTTTAAGTCCTCAACCGAGGATATGTTTTCACTCATTTATTTGGTTTTATAGAAAGGAAGTGGGTAGAGAGAGAAAGAGATATCGATGTGAGAAACATTGATCCGTTGCCTCCCGCACTCAGCCCAACTGGGGATCAAACCCACAAACTAGATATATATGTGCTCTGACCTTGAATGATGATGCTCCAGCCAATGAGCCATCTGGCCAGGGCTTCACCAGACATCAATTCTGCCAGTGGCTTGATCTTGGACTTCTCAGCCTTCAAACTATGAGAAACTTCTGTTGTTTATAAGCTACCCAGTCCGTGATAAATTGTTACAGCAGCCCAGTCACCTAAAATACCTAGTCATTTGTGATGTTCACCAATATTTCCTTTGGGGAATAAAGGAAGAAGTTAGGCATGGCCATGTGACTTGTTTTGACCAATGAAATGGGAACAGAAGTGAAATGTGTCACTTCCACTTTAAGAATCTGTATGTGATTCACCAAGTTCCCTTTCTGCTGCCATGGCAACAGGCAACATACTAAATGATAAAGATTCTACCAGCTGAGGACAATGAAGAGCAGAACCCCAGCTGACTCATAAAGGACATGTAGCATGAATGGAAAATAAACCTTCCTGGTTTTAAGCCACTGAGATTTGGCAGTTGTTACTGCAGCATCACTAGCCTCTCCCTGCTGGGTAAGCCTGAGCTACCTCACCATTCCCATGATGCATCTCTATGCGTGAAGACTTAAGAGGATAAACAATGCAGCACATCAGAATGCAACCTCATAAAACATTCCAAATTCCGTGTCTCACCAACATTCTTTCTTCCTCTCGGCTTATATTAGGGGTGGGGGATGTGGTTCATTACAAAGAATGAGTATTTTGATAGCTTCTCATTCTTGGAACTATTATGCAGGTAAGTGGCTGGTGGAAATTTCTTGTAGTCTTAGAGTTAAAAACAGAATGAATTCGATTATTTCATTAAGCTCAGTGCATTATGACCTCAAATGCATCATCCTGTCCTTACACCCATACATGAGCAAAAATCTTTGGCTTTCTTTGAGGCTTTTTATCTAGACATTCGAAGCACTTTATGTTTCCTAACTTTACAAGCACCAACGTTACAGTAACTTGCTGCTTAAATCACATCGTAAGATATTTCCAAAATAATAGTTATAAATTAGTTCCTCATGGAGTAGTAAGGGGGCCTGTGTGACCTTGGGTAAGTCACTTAGCCTCTCTGGGCTTCAGTTTCCTCCTCTGTAAAATAGAGATAGTAAAAGTATCTATCTCCCAGGGTTATCATGAGAATAAAGTTGGGTTGTGCACATTCTATCTGATTTTAATTAGTGCAGCCCTAACCAGTTTGGCTCAGTGGATAGAGCATCGGCCTGTGGACTCAAGGGTCCTGGGTTCGATTCCGGTCAAGGGCATGTACCTTGGTTGTGGGCACATCTCCAGTGGGGAGTGTGCAGGAGGCAGCTGATCGATGTTTCTCTCATCGATGTTTCTAACTCTCTATCCCTCTCCCTTCCTCTCTGTAAAAAATCAATAAAATATATATATTTTTTAATTAGTGCATAATATTAACTACGTTTGAGCCACACAATACTTAGAAATCTAGGAAGTAAAATCATTTCAGACCTTTTGCTTTCCAGGAAGGATAAATTTAGAAACTATTTAGTGATAGTTTTTTGGAAAAGATGTAAAACCATGGTCGTCTTCCTGGTGAAGGATTTAACTTTTGGAAACACAAACAGATGGGTTGAGACGTAAGTATTGCTAACAGTTTGGGAAAGTTTTCTGAACTCCCTGCTGAGAGCGCATATCCAGATGGGAAAGTCTTTAAAGGACTGGACTCATTTATAGTTTTTCCATCTTAAATCTTTATACTTTTCCAGGTTTATAACAAAGCTCAGAAAATGCTAAAACTTAAAGGAGAATTGAGAAGTGCCAAGGAAATGAAAGATGAGGTAAGGCTTCTAACTCCTATACATGCATGAAGTTGAACCTTTGTTACAAGGAACTTCTTTTCAAGGTTCATAATTCAAAATGCCAGTACTAAGCACCCAGAAATATCACAGACAGGGATGGGCAGTAGGGCACAGCATTTAAGAGTTCAGTCTTGAGCTGGGTGGGCCTGAGTGCACATCTAATTGCAGTATGGTATGGGGCATACCCTCTCAGAGCTTCCTTTGCCTTACCTAAAAAATATGAAGAGTCCGACCAGTGTGGCTCAGTGTTTGGGCATCGACCTATGAACCAGGAGGTCATGGTTTGATTCCCAGTTGGGGCACATGCCAGGGTTGTGGGCTGGATCCCCAGTGGGAGGTGTGCAGAAGGCAACCAGTCAATAATTCTCTCTCATCATTAATGTCTCTATCTCTCTCTCTCCCTCTCCCTTCCTCTCTGAAATCAATGAAAACATATTTTTTAAAAATATATGAAGAATGAGCACCTATTTCAGAGGCTTTCTCTAAGGATTAAGTAAAATATTGCTTGTAAAACACTAGTGCTTGGGACAGAGAAAGCTCTTAAAAATATTAACTATTATTGCCAACATTCTCTCTTTATCTAGAATGATATGGAAGTGGAGTGTTCTGATTATTTTAATATTTTGGTCAAACTGTGTTTATGTATTCCCTGACTTGCTCCAGAAAGGATTTAAGGGATAAGTTCTGGATAGTGTAGGGTTGTCCCACATGACATATGCTTTTTAACAGACCTCCTACCAAGAGGTGAGCAGCTTCTAAAAGCGGTGTTTCAGCTCCTTTCCTGCTGGATTACTAAAGGATAGCTGTACAGGATCTGCTGCGAGCTCTGCCGGAACAAGGATCTGGTATGGATTTTCTAGAAGGGCATTCCTTCATTCAGCTGATATCTTTGGAGCACCTTCAATGTTCCAGACATTGTCCTAGGCGCAGCAGTTCTCAACCTGTGGGTCACGACCCCTTTGGCGGTCGAACGACCCTTTCACAGGGGTTGCCTAAGACCATCCTGCATATCAGATATTTACATTACGATTCATAACAGTAGCAACATTACAGTTATGAAGTAGCAATGAAAATAATTTTATGGTTGGGTCACAACATGAGGAACTGTATTTAAAGGGCCAGAAGGTTGAGAACCACTGTCCTAGGGGCTGGGGATGAAGCAGTGAACAGACAAAGATCCCTGTTCTCGTGGCTTACTTTG
>NW_006285234.1:3325087-3333927 GCF_000327345.1 Myotis davidii | reverse complement strand
CCAAGGATATGATGGAGAAAAGTATGTGGCAATTGCCCAAGTGCCAATAAAAGTTGCCACATATTCCATAGGTGGCTGACCTCTGCCATCTGCCCTGTGTATACTGAACTGTATACTTTATACAGTGAGCCAATCTTTAAAGAATTTAGAATACAATAAAATATACACTCATTCTTTACTATATGAATATAATTGATTCCAGAGTTTTTGCTCCCAGACAAAACCCTGGATAAGTGCCCATTAATTCCCATCATCAGTCATCAAAAACTGCAATATTTCTATAGATGGAACAATAAACTCAGGAAGCAAGTTAGGAGTAACACTAACAGTGTTTGAAATTACTGTGGATAACTGTAAACTCTGTTGCTACACGAGGAAAATGTAAAAATTCCTGAAGCAATGTTTCATGTTTTTTTAAAAAAAACATAACTCTCACTGTAAACTTCTATATATTGAATGGTAGTAGTGATTAAGACGGCAAATTTGTTGAAAATTTGTTATTATCTTCAAAGAAGATAATTTCCCAAAACCGATGATCTTTATGGTGGTGTTAGTTGACCCCAAAATTACTCTGGAAACTTCCACCCAAGCTTTCTTGTTTTTTCAAGTGCCAAATGCCTGGGAATGCTGTCACCTTGAACCTTCCTAATGCTCTTGGGATTTGAGAAGGCAACTGAATCACAAAGTTTCGGTTTAACATCAGGATCCCCCCTCCCCACCCCACCCCCTCTCCCGCCTCAAAAAAAAGCATGAGACTATCTGTCAATACTTTGAAGCCTAGAGCAAAATTTCTTCCTATCTTTTTTTAAAATGGGTTTTTATTGCTTTCAGAGAGGAATGGAGAGAAAGAGAGAGATAGAAACATCAGTGATGAGAGAGAATCACTGATTGGTTGCCTCCTGCACGCTCCACACTGGGGATGGAGTTTACAACTTGGGCACATGCCCTGACCAGGCTTTGAACCATGACTTCCTGGTTCATAAGTCGACACTGAGCCACACCAGCCAGGGCTTCTCCCATCTTTTGAAGTACATGTTCAAGAAGGCATGCTCTTAGGAAAAAAAATCCATTTAATCCATCAGAAAATTTGCTTCAGTGAATAACCTATTTTCCAATAACTATCATGAGCGTAGTAGCACCTGCAGTATCAGCACTCACCATTTTGCCTGTGGTTGGATGATGTCACATGCCTTCGAGCAAAGTGACCAAGTTCCAACCTTACAGAAGCAAAACTGGGAATCTAAGTGCTGGCTTAAGAGAAAACTTACCTAGCATAGGAGGCTTGTGATTTGAGTCATCATTAATGACTATAGGTCTGGGTCAGGGTCGGATGGGGCGTGAGGGTCAGCATTATGACTCTCAGTTCATCTCATGCACTGGTACTGGTTACAGAGCTTTGATTGATGAAATGTCAGATTAAATCAATCCTTACTACGTACTGATACTCAAAAGGCATCTGCCTGGAATTTAGCCTTCATAAAGTAGATGGGATTAGAAAACAGTGTTCAGTGACCTCTGTGCAAGATATTAGCAAGAAATTAGGTTTACTGGAAGCTCAGAAACATTTGCCTTTCTGGAGTTCTGAGGTGAGCACAGCCTCTTCTTACAATTTCCTATAGTAAAAAAATAATACATGATTCAAGGAAATCATTTTATTGCTCTCTCAGCATTTCCACTCTTGTTCTGATAAATAAAAAACCCTGTATGATTGGGTCTTTAGGAGTGAATGGTTAGATTTTTATTTCAAAAGTAAATTTCATTTGACATCCTACAAAACACATTTGTTATTCAACTGATTAAGGAAATCCTCAAAGAAAGATTATTTATTCCAAAACTCTTGTGTTATGAATGAAGAAATTGCCTCAGAGACTCTGAGTCAATGCTAATGTCCAAATTAGATGAGCTCATGCACATTAAAGATCTATTTCTGAAGTCCTAGGCATGCAACAGCATTGGACTAGCAGGCCTTCGGCTCCAAGTACGTCCAACACTGGAGGCAGAGGGGATTTTTTATTGCCCTGAAAGAGAGAGGACATTTAACTTTTAACTTGGAGAGATTCAGGATGTATAGGGTTGGTGCTTTGTTAATGAGCCTACAGTGTACCAGGCTCCATATAGGACAATCTGGTGGCAAGGTCCTCGCCGTGAGACGCAGATATTCAGCATCAAAGCAAGAGTACAGGGCATGTGCACGGCCATAGAGCAGGGATTGTACTGTCACCTAATTTCTTCATGGATGCCAAGGAAAGATAGGAGCAGGAGAGGAGGAGATCCCTAGGGTCTCACTCCCAAATGAGCCTCTGTATCCTGTTCCCACCAGGGCGGCCATGACACAAGGGATTTTAAATCATCAGAATCAAACTGCTGCTCCTTGTCCGCTCAAGGGTTTTATTTTCCAGTTAGAAAATAGTGTCTGTACACTACTTTTTTTTTTAGCTGCTCTACACATATTCTCTTAAGAGAGTCCCTGGTAATAGTCTTACTGGTAATTACATGCTTGGGGCAGTTTGACATCCACCGTTGTTTTTCTGAAAGTGAGGAACAAGAGACAGGAGGAAGAGAGAGAGTTTTGAGATAATGAAATCCTTTTAATGATAGAGCCATGCCGTTAACCTAATTAAACTGTAAAGTGGTAAAAAAAAAAAAAAAAAAAGTCCAGGTACTAAATGGAAATGAAGAAATAAATCAGCTGAGACAGCAGCACTTCTGGGAAACCTTCTGAATTCCGAATAGTCTGACATTGTAGTGTCCGATGCCCCTGGTTATTCTCTGGCCCCTCAGCTTTGTAAAGAGGTCTCTTACACTGACCTGTCCAGAAGGGCTTGATTTATGATGTCCATATGGGAAGCCAGCGCCATCGGTGGGATATGGTGACAGAGCACTGGCTACAGGGTCGGGAGAGCAGAATTCTCCTCATTCTGCTGCTAACTAGTCATGGGACCTTGTTGCTTGGGTCACTTTCCATTTCTTTGCACCATGGCTTCTGTGCGCTTCTGCACCTGCAACTCTCTTAGAAAGAATTGCCCTTGGGCTATTGGGGTCACTTTGCTCAGAAGAGCACAGACTTGAAGTCCTTGGGAACCTTCCTCCCATGGGGCAGCCCTTAGCCATTGACTGGCTGATGCCGAGTCTGACAACCCGGCTTTCTGTGCATCTAATCAGGACAGATTCTGAGGTGTAACTTACTCTCCAGAGTTCCCGTGGGATCAGGCTAAAGCTACTGCCCTCAGGACTCTGTCTGAAATCCTGCCCTTGCTTGGCTTCTTCTCCTTCCCTGTCCTGCTTCCCCCACTTCCCTGCTGATTGCTCTTGGGAGTGTTTCTTTAATAGGTGTCATGAATCTTTGTCTAAGAGCTTACTCTGAGTAACCTAACATAAACCAGGTACCTTCCATAAAAGCACCAGTCCCCAGTGGGAGGTGTGCAGGAGGCGGCTGATTGATGTTTCTCTCCCATCGATGTTTCTAATTCTCTGTCCCTCTCCTTTCCTCTCTGTAAAAAATCAATAAAATATTTTTTTAAAAAAAAAGCACCAGCCTCATTTCCAACATCTGAAACTCAGAGGTGGTAGGTAGTACCTGTCTTCATGAGTGTAATGGACAGTCTGCACAGTGTCAGAGCGAAAGCACTGGACAGGATCACAGAGGGCTACTTCCTAATGTCTTTCCACCCTGATGCCAGCAACCCCAACACTGGGAGTTAAAGGTGACACCCTAGTGTAATGGAGCACCCACCCTCTAACCACAGCTCCACACCCGTAACCCCACTGAAGTTATTATACTATTAGTGATCTCAACCACTACTTTCCATTCTGACCTAGCAATAATTAACTCATCTTTTTCACTCATATTCAGAGGCATTGATCTTATATAATCAGCCCAGAGATTTTACTTTTATTCCCATTGGTATATGTCTCCAAAGAAAAAGCACTAGGTTTACAGGTGAGGGAGGTCTCTTGGTTTAGTGGATCGAAGAGAGTGAAGAGACTTCAGAATCCACAGCAACTCCATCACTGATTCACTCATCTTGACAAGTTCATTTGACATCTCAATATGTTGATCTCATCAGTGGCAGAGCCATTAATATTCATGGACAATCCACGAGGTGCCTGGAATTATTCTAGACACTGACTTCCTCTTGCAAAACAGGGGAAGTGTCTGTGAGGCACCTACACAGCAGTGGGCGAAGATTAATTAAATAAGTAATTGTCTGAATAATGCAGAGCACTCAGACACCTCGAGAATGGAGAATGTGTAAGTGTTACACGGAATGAGTAATAACAGCAAAGGGTAGATGGACAAATCTTCAGCCAATTTAAAGTCTCTGTCAACCGGTTAAGTGAACGAAAGTAAGCATTTACTTGGTGGTTGATTAATTGATGCCTCTGTTTTTCTGACGGCCTAGGCGGGGGAAAGAGACAGAGAAGTGAGCAGCCTGAGCAGCAAGCTCTTGAGCCTGCAAGTTGACATCAAGAATCTACATGATGTTTGCAAGAGACAGGGGAAGACCTTGCAGGAGAACCAGCTCTGTGTGGAGGAGGCGATGATGAACAGCATCCACGTAAGGGTTTCAGTAGCTGCTACCACCTCTGCTCTCTTCACTTCCACTCTGCTCCCTTGGACAGGAACAGTAACCGAAAGCATTCCACGAGAGCATTTATTGAGCAGGCAATGAGAAAGAATGAAACACATCTCCCCTATCTCGGACTAGAAAAACCCACTCTGGGCGCGCGCACACACACACACACACACACACACACACACACACACTCCATCCTGCCCTCAGGATTTTCAGTCTAGCTCCCTCCAACATCATCTACATCTGAGGCTCTGTCTTTTTCCTTATCTTGCCTTTCACACCTGGATTTGTGGCACCTGTGGTCATTGCCCTGAAAGACCAAATTATAGTTATATAAGGAGAGCAGCATCTCCTGATAGATCTTAGACAAACTTCTACATTAACCAAAGAATAACACCCCTTCCACCTGCTCAGAGGGGTCGCTGCTCATTAGTGCAGTGGGTGCTTTTTTTTTTTTTTTACAAAGAAACAGTTTGTATTTTATTTACATTTAGTATTATTTTGTCTTACTTTCAGATGTACAGCATAGTGGTTAGACAATCATATACTTTTCAAAGTGTTCTCCCTCATATTTTCAGTACCCATCTGGCACCATAAATAGTTAATATAGTATTATTGACTATATTTCCTATGCTGTATTTTCCATCCCATGACTGTTTTGTAACTGCCAATCGGTACTTCTCAATCCCTTCCCCTTTTGCACCCGGTCCCCCAACCCATCTCCCCTCTGGCAACCATCAGTCAGTTCTCTGTATCTATGAGTCTGTTTCTGTTTTGTTTGTCTGTTTGTGGGCTGTCTTTTCTTTTATTATTGAATTTATTGGGGCGACATTGTTTAATAAAGTTATATAGGTTTCAGGTATACAATTCTACAATATATCATCTGTATATTGCCGGGGCAGGCAAACTTTTTGACTCGAGGGCCACAATGGGTTCTTAAACTGAACCGGAGGGCCAGAACAAAAGCATGGATGGAGTGTTTGTGTGAACTAATATAAATCCAAAGTAAACATCATTACATAAAAGGGTACGGTCTTTTTTTCAATAGTTTTATTCATTTCAAACGGGCGATCTGACCCTCGGGCCGTAGTTTGCCCATGGCTGGTATATTGTATTATGTATTTACCAACCCAAGTCAAGCCTTCTTCCATCCCCATTTATCTCCTCTACCCTCTTCTACCTCCTCCCCATCCCTCCCTTCCCTCTGGCAATCACACAATATTGTTTGTTGTCTGTGTCCATGAATTGTCTTTTCATTTTGCTGATGGTTTCCTTTGCTGTGCAAAAACCTTTTAATTTCATTTCATTTGTTTATTTTTTTCTTTTGTTCCCCTTGCCCAGTAGATATTTCAGGGGTCGGGGGAGGGACAAGAGAAATATCCAAGATTTTACTTTCTATGTTTCCTTCTAGGATTTTTATGGTTTTGAGTCTTACATCTAAGTCTTTACTCCAATTTGAGCTTATTCTTGTATTGTTATATTGGAATTCAGCGAGTCAAACAGAAGACGCCACAGTCAGAGGGCCGAATTTGGAGTCTTTATCGCAAACGCAGGGGCCGCAAGAGAACTAATGTTTCTCCAAAACCTCACGGCCCCGAATGAACTTAGGGATTAGCTTATAAAGGAAAAAAACAAAACAAACAAACAAAAAAACCGTGTGCTGGGATGGGGGCAGTGTTTTTAGTAGATATCCCCTAAGAAGTGTGCAGCCTTGAGCATAGCTCAGATAACCAGAAGACACCTGGCATGGGAGGAACCAAGGACAGACCAGACCCCTATGCCAGCAGAGCGGCTTGCAGGACCAGATAATTAAGAGGGGCAGTGACTAGACTAGACTATAGGCTGATAGGAAGGTACATTAGGTTACTGGCACAGATTCAGATTGCTAACCCCTTCCCAAAAATGTCTTGTTTTCCCCATTATTTGAGCAAGCGTGCTTACAGAAGCTAGAAATAGCAGAGTTACTTCTATCAGGGAGGCTATCTGGTTTAGTTACTTCCTGGAATTAACAGAACAAAGGACCATCTGTGTTTAGTGGAAAATTTTAAACTGGCAGTTCTTACAAAATAGAGGATACAGGAACAAGATGGAGTGCCCGTGGTTCAGATGGATGGTGAGGGACAGGATGGAGTCAGTCCTTTCAAGGCCCATTGTTCAGTATGTGGTGTAAGAAGGTGATCTAGTTTCTTTCTCTCTCTCTTTTTTTTTTTTTTGTATGTACCCAAATTTTCCCAACACCATTTATTGAATAGATTGTTTTTACCCCATTGTATGTTCTTGCCTCCTTTGTCAAACAATAATTGACCATATAGGCATTGGCTGACTTCTGGGCTCTCCATTCTGTCCCATTGATCTGTCTGTCTGTTTCTATGCCAGTATCATGCTGTTTTGATTACTCTGGCCTTGTAGTATAGTTTGATATCAGATAGCGTGATTCCTCCAACTTTGTTTTTCTTTCTCAAGATTGCTGTGGCTATTCAGGATCTTTCTGTGGTTCCACAGAAGTATTTGGATTATTGTCCTAGTTCTGTTAAATATGTCATTGGTATTTTTTAGCAGGTGCTCTTTATTGCCACATCTGTAGCTCTCTGCCTGCAGCTTTTCTTCTCCACGCGGGAACCCAATCACAGGATGAGCTGAAGTGCAAAGGAGCCAGTGCCTCTAGAAGCAGCCCTCAATCAATGACTGATGGAGAGACGGTAGATTAAAAAACCCATCTCCCTTGCCCCTCAGTCAGAAATAATGCCAGGCATGCTCTTTGCTGCGTCCCCAAGTTCCTCAATGGGACCCAGTGCCAGATGCCCACAGTGGCAACTAGCTTGATAACACCCCCTTTCACAGCTTCCTGCTATTCCTTGTCTTACTTTCTCTCGCCACTACCCGAGCTTCCTAAGGTCACCCCCTCCACAGGAACTGCTACCTGACTCTCAGTTCCCTGTCACAGGGCTTGCCCGCTTCCAGCGGTACCCAAGCCAAGATCCTCGGTAACACTTTCCTACATGTATGTGAACAGAAAGACCTCCTGGCATGGTCATCTTTCTTGAAATGGAGATTTTGAACTAATCCTTGTCTGCCACCTAAGCAGTTCATCAGTGGAGGCAGCCTCCTTTCAGCCTGAGGTTTCCTCTCTTTGGAAACTCTAGCACTAGCTCCTTAAACCAGTCTGTAAATGTACCCACACAGGCTAGGGGGCCAGCTGAAAAAATCTTTCCCAAAGCTCTCTAAACACTTTGGGTTTCCAAGAATTCCTTACTTTGCAGTCTTCATTTCCGTTGAGGGATTTGAGTTCTTGGCAGCCACAAAGCAGGTGCCCGTTGCACAGACCTGTTACTGGACACCCAAGTTACTAGTAGCTGCTTAAGGAACCACCAACTTCTTCAACATTTGTGGTCAAGGATCTGGTCTCTCTTAATTGTGTCTGTTAGAGTTCTCCTAGGACTTACCACCTCCCTGTAAAAACCACAAATTGTTTCTCTTTAATACCCTAAAAATGCTACCAGCAAAGCAATTCCACCTTATCTTACTGAGCATTGCTGTTCTTCCCCCAGTAAGTCACAAATACAGAGAAATCCATTGGTTTTCCTAAATGGTTCTCAGGAAGAATATTATCATAATTTACTTCTTTCTAAATATTAATGTTTTAGAATATTTTCACCATTGCTGTCACAAGTTTATTTATTCCCCAAGTCAGGGAAAGCCATGTGGCTTATAAATACCTGGCAACCTGGAAGGAGAAAGATATTAAGTCACATTTTATTATTCTATTTATTTTTCAGAAGGCCTAACAGCTTGAAACAAGCTTTAAAACAGGCTCTTTTTTCCCCCCTAGCACTTAGTGCAGAATTTAAATTGCAGGCTACGCATACAAATACACAATTAGATGAGGACTTATACTCCTCCCCTCAGAAAATCCCTGCAATGTCTGCCTTCCACGAGGAAATGTAATGTGGGAACAAAGGGGAAACCCAAAACGTTCTGAAATGTTGACTGATATCTAACAAGAAGCTGGGGAAATAAGCAAGAGGTCATAATTCAGGACCATAGTTATACAAGAAAATTAAAATATTACATCAGATGTTATCTCTGACTAAAGAAGTGGCAGGCAAGGCGTGGGTGGTGAGGAAAGAAAATGGCATGACCTTGTAGATCAAGAATACTCTGTGTTCTGCCTGCCCGTGTTGCTCAGTGGTTGAGCACCGACCCATGAACCAGGAGGTCACAGTTTGATTCCCTGGCAGGGCATGTACCAGGGTTGTAAGCTCC
>NW_006285234.1:3322593-3324971 GCF_000327345.1 Myotis davidii | reverse complement strand
CATGGGGCATGCAGGAGGCAGCCGATCAATGGTACTCTCTCATCATTGATGTTTATATCTCTCTCTCCCTCTCCATTCCTCTCTTTGAAATCAATAAAAACGTGTGTGTGTGTGTGTGTGTGTGTGTGTGTGTGTGTGTGTGTGTGTGTTTAAAGAATACACTATGATTGGGCCTCCTGGAAGAACAGCTTTGCTTAGGGGCTAAGTCCGGCTGTTCTGGTCTGGCCTCAGCTCTTCGTGGCTAGACTCCTCCCTTCGGCATTGAGTTTGGCTGTTGGGGCGAGGCTACGCTCTTTGGCACTAGTGTCAGCACCTAGGGACTAGACTGGTGGCTCTTGGGCCTTGACTGGGCTATTTGGGGCTAAACTCCGCCCTTCAGGAGTAGGTTTGGCTCTCCCGTCTGGGTTCAGCGTTAGGCTCCTCCTTTGGGGACTGGCTTCGGGCTGTTCCGGGAGTAGGTTGGAATCTTAGGAGCTAGGCTGGCTCTTTGGGGCTGGGCTCGGCTCTCTGAGGGTCTGAGGGTCTGAGGTTCGACTCCTAGGCTCCGAGGCAAGGCTAGCCTGGAGGCTAGCATCAGTCTTTAATGCTGTCCCACTGCACATTGACACACACGGGCTTTTTGCTTGTGTTGGCATGGCAACTTACAGTGAGTCTAAGGTTTCTGAGCACCAGACTGGCCTGCAGGAAGCTCATTCCAACACCCGCCCCATTCCCTCTGACTTCCATCATGGACCTCCCCAGAGAGCAGCAGCTGCCGTGACTGGTTTCATTTCTGTGTACACCAACTTTACACGGCATTATAAAAACATATTTACAGACTTTCCATGGTGTTCCTATACTCAGGAGCAGAGACCCTTTCATCAGAAGGGATTATTTCTAGGGCTGATTCAAAAGGATCAGATACCTTTGAGAGGCTCCAGAGACTGTTACAATCAAATTGACCAGAGCCCTTCGGGACTAGGCTCAGCTGTTCAGGACTAGTGTCAGCACTTCTGGACTAGGAAAAAACCAATCAATCAATCAATCAATCATACACTGTGCTCTAAAACCCAGTGAAAACTGAAGTAAAGCAAGTGACATGCCTAGGGTGCAAAATTTAAGAGGCCCTCAC
This sequence comes from Myotis davidii, assembly GCF_000327345.1. Lineage (NCBI taxonomy): Eukaryota > Metazoa > Chordata > Mammalia > Chiroptera > Vespertilionidae > Myotis > Myotis davidii. The sequence goes on along the minus strand of NW_006285234.1, from coordinate 3,323,860 downwards.
TCTTCAGGTGCCATCCCTTCACTTACTGAACTCCCAACTCCCGACCTCAAGAGTAAGAGCCTCCTTGATATTTGCATGTCAGTTGCTTCACTCTAGTCCCTACCCTGCCCCCAAATCAAAAGACTGCCTCAATTGCCCTGACCAGTGTTGCTCAGTGGTTAGCATGTTGCCCTATACATCAAGGGTCCCAGGTTCAGTTCTGGTCAACAGCATCTACCTAGGTTGCAGGTTTATCCCCACCACCAGTCAGGGCATGTGCAGGTCTGAATCAATCGATGTGTCTCCCTCACATTGATGTTTCTCTCTCTCTCTCTCTCTCTCTGTCTCTCTCTCTCTCTCTCTCTCTCTCTCTCTCCCTGTCCCTCCTTCCCTTCCATTCTCTCTAAAAAGCAATGGAAAAAATATCCTCAGGTGAGGATTAACAACAACAAAAATACTGCCTCAATTAAAGTGAAAGGAGAAAAGAATAATAGAGATATTATGATGATCAAACCAGAAAAGGAAGGGTCTCTAAACAATTTCCCAGACTCCTTCGGCCCTGGTGGCGACATGGGGAGAATAGCCTGGTATTCAGTAGGGTTCAAATTGTGAAACTCATCTTTGAAGTATATGGAGGACATTATTTTTAGCATAAAACTCTGTAAGAAATTTGATTTCTACAGATAAAAGTAATTAGTTGAATATATACTAAAACATTGATAGACTCTCAATGAAAATATCACACAGAAATATCATTTTGAATCATTAGGAATAAAAAAGTAAATATACTAAATGCAATGTGGGATCTGGAATTTGATCCTGAAACAGAAAAAAAAAAAACCCACACTGGTTGAAAATTTCATAAAATTCAAATAAAGTATTAGTTTAGATAATAGCAGTCTACCAATGTTAATTTCTTAATTTGGACAAATGTATTATGATTATGTGAATTCTTTTTTTTTATTGATTAAGGTATTACATATGTGTCCTTATCCCCCCTTGCTCTCCCACCCCCACCCCCCGCTCATGCCCTCACCCCCCTAGTGTCTGTGTCCATTGGTTGGGCCTATATGTTAGGAAAAAGCTTTTAATGACAAATTATTGGGTTAAAAAATATCTTTTAGCTTGGCCTTTTTAAAGTACCAAATAACCTGGTTCCATCATTTGCCATTTCTTCAAAATGGTATGTCTAAGAGTGAGGCTGAGGATCGCTTGGCAGGGAAAATGACAGGACTCCTCTGTAGGAGAGCTGACCCGTCTGTGTTTCCCCTGCAGCAGCAGCCAGAGG
>NW_006285234.1:3305352-3322520 GCF_000327345.1 Myotis davidii | reverse complement strand
GTTTGTTGATTTGTTGATGATAGCCAGTCTGACAGGTGTGAGATGGTACCACATTGTTGTTTTGATTTGTATCTCTCGGATGATTAGTGACTTTGAGCATGTTTTCATATGTCTCTTGGCTTTCTGAATGTCCTCTTTTGAAAAGTATCTATTAGGTCCTTTGCCCATTTTTTTATTGGGTTGTTTATCTTCCTTTTGTTAAGTTGTATGAGTTCCCTGTAAATGTTGGAGATTAAACCCTTATCGGAGATAACATTGTGAATTCTTAACATTTAGGGGAAGCTGGATGAAGAGTATATGAGAACTGCCTATACTATTTTTTCAATTTTCTAGAAATCTAAATTTATTTCAAAATAGTTTTTTTAAGTAAATCTCTGGTAAGCAGAGATCACTGATGAGAAGAACATCTAAACCATGAAGGTGCATGCCAAAGAAATGCATGTAACTTAAACATATAGTACTATGTTCAGGAAAGTTTAAATTAAAAAAAAAAGTTTAAATCCCTAGAAGGGTAGGTCAATTAGTTAGAGCATCATCCTCATATGTCAAGGTTGCAGGTTAGATCCCCAGTCAGGGCAAGAAGTGTAATTTGTAGAAGATATAAAATGCAACAGATAAACCTATCTAGTGATCTAAAGCTAAACTAGAATTACAAGAGAAATATCTCAACACCTCTAGAAAAGGGGAAAGATGTTCATGACAATGACCAGAAATATATGAGACTTTCAGTTCTTAAATGAAGAAAAAATATCAGCAGGGATCTATTATCAGAGCAATGCCAACCTGAGACAGAAGAGAGTCAATGAAAACTAGAACAGGGAATAAAATAGTTAAAAGGTATTTTGAAAAGCCAGCTTTAGGCAAATCAGCAGGGCCTTATGACATATTTCGAAGAGTACTTAAGGAATTGGCAGGTGTTATTACATAGCTGCTAGCGATTATTTTTGAGAACTCAAGAGGATAAAGAAAGTCCCTGTAGGCTGAAAGGGTAATTGAAGTGCTCATCTTTTTAAAAAGGGAAAAAGGACAATCTTGGTAATTATAGACCTGTCAGCTTAACTTCAATATCAGGGAAAATGTAGAACTTAACATCAATCAATTAGCATCAACTTGAAAAGCATAGAGTATAGGGTGGAAACCATTGTGACTTCTCAAAAAGCAAATAGTGCCAGGCCAATTAATTTCCCTCTGTGATCAAGTGGCCACAGAGGCAAGAAGGGAACAATAGCTATACTCTCGTTGGCCATAAGTAGGGCTAAAAGTTTGACTAAATATGGGAACAGGTTCCTACAGGTGGCCAGTGCTCTTCATCTTTTAAAATAGTTGAGGCTTGGATAGAAATCTATTTGAGAAGCATAGTGGACCACATGGCCTCCAGAATCATGTCCAACTCTTGATAATCATTCTAAGAACTAGTCTTCCATATCATTTCCAAGTTGCTCATTTCCTCCAGACCTCAGTTTAAAGGTCAAAGAAGAATCTAATAAAATATCTGTCTTCATTGGAAAGAAAACTTTTTAAAAAGATGACAAAAAAGCAATAGGAAATGCATTAATGCCTTAATGATACTGATCTTTGGCACATACAAGTGAAATGTAGACTTAATTCATAGCATGTCATTGACTACTCATTTAGAATTAAGAAAAATAATCTTTTGAATACTTAAAGATAAATAAGTAGAAATTCAATAGATTTGAAATAAGTCTAGGCATTTCTCCAAGTCTTTGAAATTTGATTCCTCTAAACTCAAGGTATCTATAGCATGCAAATGTTTAAAGTTCTTATCCAAGAAAACTATCTATCTATCTATATATATATATATGCCATTTTTAGATCTTTATAGCCAAACACATTAGGGTACGTCTGCCCTGTACTGAAAGACTTGAGTGAAATCTTATCACTTAGTTGGTCTATCGTGTTACCACAAAACTAAGAGAAACAGAATTTTGGCTAATTTTGTTAAGGATTTTATTGGGTATTTGCTTCACTAAAATACAGCCTTCTGACTTATGCCTACTCCTAATGTTCACTCCTTTGTTTTAGTTCTATCTGCATTAAGTACTTACTATGTCTTTTTCTAAGTAGCTCTTCACCCCAGCTTAGCTATATAGACAGATTGGGCATAGACAGGTTGGGCTGTTGAGAACCACCCCATACATGTGTATGTGTATAAGCACACATGTATACATACACACACACACACACATACATACATATTATTTCCAAGTCACTTCTCCCTGAACCTTATTTACAGACAAGGGGTTTTATTCTTTTAAAAAGAATAAAAGCACTTAACTGAGAACATTTCATATAAATACTGGAAATTATAGCTACACAAAATAAACACAAAATTTTGCTTTGTTTGGCTCAGGAAAGAAGTTACCTAGGGTTTCTTTTGCCTGGTTACTATTGTCGTCAATTTTCTCTGACTGCCTTCTCTATTCTGTGACATTAAGGATGAAATGAACTTCTAGGAGAGCCGGAGAGTAAATCAGATTGAACAACACAATCAGCTATAGACTTTCTGGTTCTGAGCTGAACTAAGCCTCCCTTATCTGTGCTGCACCAGCCACTCTCACTAGAGATGATTTTCTCCTGGCTGCCAGGTCTTACTTAATTAATCTCATTAAAACTCCATCTCTCCAGTTACTCAGACCAAAACCTGGAATTATCCTGTTTGGATGATCATCATCTCCCACCATCTAACATCTAATGCAGCAGCAAATCCTGTGGGCTCTATTTTCAAAATATATCTAGAATCCAGCCATTTCTCCCACCTACTGCTACCACCTTCGTCCAAGCCATCATCCTTTCTCCTCCACATCCTTGCGGTAGCCTCCTGGCTGGTCTCCCTGCTTCTGCCTTCCTGTAATTGATTTTCTTTTTTTTTTTAAATATATTTTTATTGATTTCAGAGAGAAGGGAGAGGGAGATAGAGATAGAAACATCAATGATGAGAGAGAATCATTGATCAGCAGGCCTCACACTGACGATTAAGCCCGCAATCTGGGCATGTGCCCTGACCTCCTGGTTCATAGGTCAACACTCAACCACTGAGCTGTGCTAGCTGGGCACCCTATAGTTGATTTTCAATAGGACAGCCAGTATGTCCTTTGTAATATCTGCAGGGGATCCCATCAATCCCCCCTGCTCAGTACCCTCCAATGGTCTATCCTGAAAGGAAAAGTCAAAGCCTTTAGAATGGCATCTATGGCCCTAAAGAACCTCACCTCTCTTTCCTTTCACCTCACCTGGTACCACTCTCCCTTTCCCTATCTCTGCTCCAGCCAGAACAAAGTGACTCCTCAAACACCACTGGGCTCCTCTCACCTCCAGGCCTTGCCCCTTGCTGTTATTTCTCTCTGAAGTGTTCCTGCTTCGATTCCCATCGGGCTCCTTCCCTGCCTCCTTCAAGTCTTGGCTCAAATGTCACCTTTGCTACGTGGGCCTCCATGAAAACATTTAATTCAGAATTGCAGCTGCCTCCATCCTGGCATTCCTCATCCCTCCCCTGCTTCACTCTCTTCCATGGTACTTTTTCCCTTTTTCACTACATAATTTACCAGAAGACAGAGAATCTGTATGTTTTATAAACTTCTGTATCCCCATTATCTAGTGCTTAGCACATAGGAGGTGCACCATAATATTTGCTGAACAAATTCATTAAATAAAAATATAATATCCACACGACAGCTATTAATATTCCTAGCAGCATTATTTATAACAGCCAAAATCCAAAACAGTCCAACTATTCATTAACTGGTAAACAGATGAACAAAATGTGGTACATTCATACTATTCAGCAATATAAAAATGATCAGAATAGTGATGCTTGCTAGAGTCTGGATGAACCTCAAAAACATTTTCCTGAGTGAAAGGAACCAGACACAAAAGATGACATTTTATACAATTCCATTTATATGAAACGTCTGGAAAGGGTAAATCCGTAGAGGCAGAAAGCGGATTAGTGGTGGCCTGGAGCTGAGGGAGGAACAGGAGTGACAAATGGGCATCAGAGAACTATTTGAGGTGATGGAAATGTTCGAAGGCTTGATTGTGATCATGGTCACACAACTCCAGGTTGCCACAAAGCATTAAGTTGTACACTTACAATGGTTGGATTTTATGATATCTAAAGTATACCTCACTAAAACTGTTAAGAAAAACAGTTCATTTTTAAATGTTTAAAAGTACTCTGTTAATGAAGCCAAGGCCACAAGTTCAAATTCTTGGGAACCAATAAGAGTGCTCATTCTCTATTTTATTTCCTTCTCTCTTTCAATACTTCACTGTGTATAAATCTCTAATCCGGGTTCCATAGGAGCAGACATGGCCCCTGCCTTCCAGGAGTTTATCATCTATTGACAATATGAGGTGCTCAGAAATCAGAATGTGCAGTGCCTTGTTAAGGACATGCCAGTGAAGCCCATGGGATTGATGCAAAGACACCTTTGCAGGGAAAATAGGAAGAAGAGCAGGATTTGCAGTGTTTTAAAGAATGAGAAGGAGGATAAGAAGCAGACACAGGAGCTAAGGGACACCCTCTTCATCCACCTCTTTCACATGTCATCAGGCATGTTGGGCGAGAAAATATAGACACATTAGTGCAAAGACCTCAATTGTACTAGATACACAACTCAGGAATATGTCCAGCCAGCAAAATACTCGATGTAAAGTAGGTGTTCAACATATGTTTATTGAATGAATGACTGAAAATGTAGGATAATCTAGCAGCATTTCAGGTAAATTGTGGATTGGCATGGAGAACTATCTATCTACCTACCTATCTTTCTAACACACACACACACACACACACACACACACACACACACACAAACACACAGCCTCTGCAAAGTCACATCTTCTATCAGCAGAAGGAGACAGAGTCAGCACCCAGACATGCCTGAACAATATCTCTGCCTCCCATTTCCCACCATCCAGAAACCTGTTTCCTCAAAACCCCAACCCAGAGTTTACCCTTTTCTCTGGGCATTTTTTAAAATATATTTTATTGATTTTTTACAGAGAGGAAGGGAGAGGGATAGAGAGCCAGAAACATCGATGAGAGAGAAAATCGGTCAGCCGCCTCCTGCACGCCCCCCACTGGGGATGTGCCCGCAACCAAGATACATGCCCTTGACCAGAATCGAACCTGGGACCCTTGAGTCCGCAGGCTGACGCTCTATCTACTGAGCCAAACTGGTCCTGGCTATCTTGGCATTTTTAATAATCAAGATTAGTCCAAGGACCATGACCAGAAATGCATTACCTTCCAGGTCAACTGTGTTATTTTTATATGTGAAGATGAAACATAAGCATATTATCACATATATCTTTATACTACTCTCTAGTTCAGGCCTTTATGTGTGTTTTTTCTTCTGACCTAAATAAGAAGAATGGTAGATCTAAGTAGTAAGAAAGAACTATGGTTTTTTCTTCTTTTAAATCCTCTTATAGAGTGGAAACACAAAGTGATGTTTCATTGTGAATAGAGTAAAATGTTTAATAAGTGCTCTGTAGATGAAAAGATAAAAGGACAGGTAAATGGATGTGAACTCTTGAACAATTTTTAAAAAATCAAAGAATGAATGCATGCTTAGTAACACTCTAAAGCCTTTTCTGTATGTTTTTCCTCAATTACAGAATAAGAAGCAAGCATTAGCATTCAAGGAATCACAGATGGAGTTTGGGGCCAGTAAACAGTGTCACCTGAGACAACTCCAGCAACTCAAGAAAAAATTGCTGGCCCTTCAGCAAGAACTGGAGTTTCGCACGGAGGAGCTGCAGACGTCTTACTGTTCCCTCCTGCAGTATCAGTCCGTCCTAGAGAAGCAGACTTCCGACCTGGTTCTTCTTCACCATCACTGCAAACTGAAAGAAGATGAGGTATAGCTAGAGTTACTCTGGAAGTGTCTCATATGCTCATGTACCTACAGGAAACAGGCCAAGCCTACTAGAAAGCAAGCATTGGACTTAGAGAGGAGAGCTTCACAACATCTTGAGCGGGTTTTATCAGCTTTCCTTCTTTAAGTCTTGATCTTTTCGAAGCTGAGCAGAGGGAACTAAGCAGAATGGTATAAGTGGGTGAGAGCTCCAGTACTGGTGCATGTGGGTATGTGTTCCGTGTGTTCTGTGTGTGTGTGTGTGTTGTGTGTGAAGGCCTATCATTTTCATTTTATTAACATTGCAATTTAAATGCAAAAGACTCTAGGTCTCTGAGGGTTATAAAAAAGAGCATAAGGCCCATTAAATGAACAATTTTAGAAAAAGTTATCAAGTTTTGATAATATATAAATTCCTGACACTGGCACAGTTGACAAGGGAACCAGACATTGGGTCTGAATCAAACATTGAGAATATAAGTCAGTCCTTTTTGCAGACTGGAGTTTGAGATCATCTAGACCAGCGGTTCTCAATCTGTGTGTCGCGGCCCCTTTGGTGGTCGAAGGACCCTTTCACAGGGGTCGCCTAAGACCATCCTGCATAGCAGATATTTACATTACAATTCATAACAGTAGCAACATTACAGTTATGAAGTAGCAACGAAAATAATTTTATGGTTGGGTCACAGCATAAGGAACTGTATTTAAAGGGCCAGAAGGTTGAGAACCACTGGTAGACTTATCTGAACTATATTCTGGACATTCATTTCTATTCATGTCCCAGGATTCTATTTTTTAATATTTTTATTGATTTCCGAGAGGAAGGGAGAGAGAGATAGAAGCATCAATGATGAGAAAGAATCATTGATCAGCTGCCTCCTGTACACCCCCCACTGGGGATCGAGCCCGCAACCCGGACATGTGCACTGACCGGGAATCGAACCATGAGCTTCTGGTTCATAGGTCGATGCTCAAACACTAAGCCACATCAGCCAGGCAGGATTGTATTTTTTAAACCAGAGAGAGAATCCTTGTGGAATTCCAAGTAAATTCTGAAGACCAAATCTATGGAGCCTGACCCAGTTGAGCAATGGCACTAGCAACAGTAAAACCGTGGGTTCTAAGTAAAAGGCCAGGCAGCCTCCCTGGCTCTTCTTCCTTTGCCTTTAAAGGTAAAATTCCAATGACTGTCTTGGATGGTGGGGGTAGTGGTGGTGTGTGTGTGCTGTTGCTTAAAGACTAACTCCAGGGGTTTTATGATGGGCCTTAAAGAACATAGACTTTTTTTAAAAAAGGGAGAACTGTGGCCAATGAGAATTTCTTTAAAAGGATTAGGTGGGAAAGGAACAAAGAAAGGTTATCCTGCAAAATATAATCTGGAACAAAGCTGGTGAGCATGAACTGTGGTTTATTAATGCTAATGCAGGACTGTTGTTAAAACTCAGTATAATTTTTTTTTCATTTTATTTTATTTTTTTAAATTGCTTAAAGTATTACAAAGGGTATTACATATCTCAGTATAATTTAAACAATAGTTCAGCCTGGATAAAGTGACCCTGAATTAGTTGTGATTCTATTTGGCTGAGTATAACAGAAAAACCCCAAGTAATCATGCTTAAGTAAGATAGTTTATTTCTATGACATATAAGATAAGGTCTAGGGATGTTATGGTAACTGCATGTGTCATCGGGTACCTCGGGTCCTATCTTTCAGCTCCATCATCATCAGCTTAAGGCTTCCATTTCAAGGTGGCTGCTAGAGCTCCAACCATCACATCCCTGATCCAAATAATCAGGATAGAATTTGGGGCTGTGGAGAGAAAGGCACACTGCTCCCTTTTAAGGATACTTTAAAAGCCCCATACACGTTCATTTTTATATCAGTGGCCAGAGTTAGTCACATGGCTACAGCTAGGAAGCCTAGGAAATGCACTGTTTTAGTAAGGTATGCTGCTGTCCCAAATAAAGTCAAGGTTTCTATCACTAATGAGGGGAAGCATTGATGCGGCAGGTAGCAGTAACAGTAGCAAGTAGCAGTCACTGATACAGATCCCAAACCAGAAAAGTATTGGAAAAAATTACTTTGGGCATTGTGCCAGATTCCCTCAATTCTTTAATACACAAAGGCATCAGGCTTCTGTCTAAGGTTGGGTTTCCCAATTGCAGACCCTAAGACAAGGAGGTGAATGTAAGTAGTTAATTAGGGAAGTAAGTCAGAGAAGGTCAGATCACTGTTGTAGACAGCTGGGGTTCGGTCCCTGGAGAACTCTGGGAGATGGTGTAGAATACTCCCCCATCGTTGGTCGAGGACTGCCCTGAGAGTACGAACTCCCCAGTACTGGTAACCTGCCTTGTCTGGCTCCTCTGCTTGGGTGGGCCCCTGAGGCACGAACAGTTCTTAAGCAAAGAGTTGAAGATGCTAGTGCTTGGAAGAAACGTAACATGCAAAGGGATGGTGAGTGTCAAGGGGATATGAGCAGGCTACTGGCAGCTTCGGTTACACACATTTGAATATGAAATATGCCCTTTTCTCTTTCTCCTTCCCTAATAAACACCTCAGACTAAATGATCCTTTTCTAGGAAGAATCTGAAGTGACAGGCAACAAGTGTAATTAGCTTAGACGAATAGATTGTGTTCTATTCAAATTTTACACTGAACTATTTGAACCAAACTTAAGCCTGCCTTGGCGATTCGTCTGCTCTTAATTCCTTCTGTATGTGTCAGTCAAGTCATACAATTTAGCATTCTCCACTATGTACCACTTGTTTGCTCATTTTAAATCATATCTCCCCAAAATTGGCAGAGTTTATAAACTCTGAGTGAGGAGCCTGTATCATATAGATATGTATTCCCTCAGCACCCAAGACATTGCTCATGAGCATTCAATGAATGTGTCCATTGGTTGGCTAATTAATTGATTAGGAAGAAAAGAAAACTAAATAAGGCTTGTACAAATCTCAGAGGAACTTCGGGTCATGTTCCCCTACTGTCTCCAGGGAACTTTGCTGACATGGACCTGTGTGCCCAGGGTGCTCTCCATTTTCTAAATTAGACCCCTAGAGAATATCTAGGGAAGAGAGGAAACTCGTGTTTCAAGCCCTTAAAAAAAATTTTAATGGAGCTATACAAATTGATTCCTATTAATCAACTAACAAGTCTTTATGGAATTCTTACTACACGCCCAGCAGAATGGGAAATAAATATGGTCCTTGTCTTTAAGAAGCTTAGCATCTAAATAGGACAACCTTTTTTATTTCTAACCATTCACATTCTGATATTATATTGTAGCTTTTAAATCTGTGCTGGGGCTATTCTGTGTATCTGTGTTTCTCAAGATGAGTTAAGGTATAGGACTGCATGGAGTCTCATAGCCTTACTCTTTTCTCATTAGATGCTTCTATGGGTTCAGTGTGGTTTCATTTCCTACACCAACAGGTGATTCTGTACGAGGAGGAAATTGGAACGCATACTGGAAACACAGGGGAGAAGCTCCATTTGGCCCAGGAGAAACTCGCCTTGGCCGGGAACAAGATTGTCTCCCTAGAAAGAAGCTTAAACCTCTACAGGGATAAATACCAGACTTCCCTAAGCAACATTGAGTTACTGGAATGTCAAGTGAAGATGTTGGAGGGGGAACTCAGTGGGATTGTCGGTCAGGTAGGACCTAAACTAGGCCTCTCAAACCAGGAGCTCCAGCAAGTGGACAAGCTCCCAGGTGGTCCCCAGTACCAGCCCCAACCTCCGCTGCCAGAAACCCAGACCTTCAACCAGGTGTCATTCCTCCCCTGGAATTGTGTAGCCCTCAGCTTTGAACGTCTAGCCTCCACATCTCCTTTAAGATTGTTCCTTATGAATTTAGAGGCCCTTAATCAATATAAAAAGCCACTACTTCAAATAAGGCAGAAAGTGAATTACTAAATGAGTTCTCAAATATGCCATGTTCTCATGGGGGTCTGGTGAAGGGCTCTTCTAGGTCATAGGACTCATGCAAAGCATGACTTCAGGATCAAACAGGAGAAAGCCACGAACCATGCGAACAAAGAGCCAAAATGCCTGAATTTGTATTCGTTTTTCAGTTGCTTTTTTTTTTTTCATTACACAAGTAATACAGGCATACTAATACTCAGGAGAATGTTAATTGATAAATGTCTTTGAAGAGCAATTGTGTGATATCTATCAAAGTCTTAAATATATCCTATCAGTCCTACTTCTATGAATTTAATTTACACACATATACCAGAAAATGTACTCGAAGATTTATATGCAAAAATATTCAGGTTCATTTTAGGGGAAAAAAACTTGAAAACAACCTATATTCTCATCAATAGGAGACTGGATAAACACATTTAAAAGGAATTTAAAAGAACAAGATAAAGGTACATGTACTAATATGGATAAATTTTGAGGACATCTTGTTAAGTGAAAAAGTCTATATGTTTTTAAAAGACAACATAATATCTGCATTCTACAGGTTTGTTTATATGTATGTAAATGTACGGATAAAGTTCTAGAAGGCTATGCAAAAATGGTCATCTTCAGAGAATGCAATGAGTATAGGATTAGTGGCGGTGATCAAAGAGAAATTTTAATGTTACAATGTTTTAGAAAGATAGTACACATACGCATTACTTGTGCAATTTGAAATTAATTTTAAAAGTAGATGTACAAGTAACAAAATGAAAAATGTCCTCAATAAATTGTCAAGTGAAAACACAATTTACATTAGTGTATAGAAAACGTTTCATTTGTGTAGACAAAAAACTAGGGGGTTTCATATATATATATATATATATATGCATAAAAATTTCTAAAAAGATACCCAAAAAACTGGTCACTAGGACTGTGTTGCAGGAGGGGCTGTGAGTCATAGAAGGCCAAGGTGGAAGGACTGACTTTTCAGTGTATTCTCTCTCGAACTTTATACCATATGTATACCCTTGTTAATTTTTTCCTTTGTTAAGAAAGTTATGATTCACATGTATGAACATACATTTTTAGAATATAAGTCCAGAGATTTTTTTTTCATGCTCACAGCATTCTTAACTCAAAAATTGTGAACAAAACCACCCCTTATTTTTAAATATCCCAGGAACCCGAGAACAAGGGCGATCATTCAAAGGTGCGTATATACACTTCTCCCTGCATGATTCAAGAGCATCAGGAGACGCTGAAACGACTGTCTGAAGTCTGGCAAAAGGTCTCTGAACAGGATGACCTAATCCAGGAACTTCGAAATAAGCTAGCCTGCAGTAATGCTTTGGTAAGTGCCTTCTTCTGGAACACTTCTGAGACCCCAAACAAAGTCATGAGAAAAGAAAGGAGGGAGAGAGAGTTACCTAAAGTAATCTCTTTCACCAAGACTCCTCAAATGTCTTAAACTGGCCCCTGCCTTTTATTCATATTCTCCATAGTATGCATTCTCCCCACCCACACTAAGTTCAAGATTGGAAAGAGTCATAAAATCTTTCACACAACGACTTAAGTGCTCATCAATAGGAAAAATGTTAGAGATTGAGAAATTATTTAAAAGATATCCCCACTAGAGAATACTGTGCAGCCACGAAAATGGATTAAGCAGATCTGTAAGGGCTATATAGAAGGATGCTTGTGATAAATTGTTGAGAATAAGTTGCAGAATCTTATGTATGGTTCCACTTTTTGTTTATCGGTGTCTTTGATCATGATGTAGAAGTATATGCTAGAAATTGTCAATTTCTAGTATATAAGGGAAAGTGCCCCTTCCCCCTTAGGGGAAATGAACGAGGGAAGAATAAATGGAGAGCAAATTTTAATTTCTGATTATCAATGCTTGGGTTTTATTTGAATTATTTTCCACAAACAAGAACAAAAATTTCATGTTTTTTTTTATTTTTAAGAAGTACATACACATTTACCCATTCCGTTAAAAAGTTTTCCTTCTTTAATTCTTGAACGTTGAATCCCATCTTCTGATAGATTAAGCGCATCTTTCCTAATTCACAGCCTCCAAAGAACCTTCGTCTGCCTAACAAACTGGACCACACAGAGGTTCAGGAGAGAGTCCAAAATGTGTCCACTGACAAACTCAAGACAAATCACTGTCTATCTCTTAGGGAACCTTGATGTAAGATTGAGGACATAATTCCTGCCCCAGACCCCACAGGAAGTGCATGATGAATTATAACGTTATAAGAAACTTAGGCTGTTAAAAGGAACACCCTGCTAAAATAACACTAGTGTAAACACAGAACATTGATCATGCAGCCTAACTGACTTGGGCTCATTTGCAGGTTCTGGAGCGTGAAGAGGCGTTGATAAAATTACAAGCAGACTTTGCTTCTTATACAGCCACCCACCGACATCCTCCCAGCTCCTCGGAGGATTGCGAAGACATCAAAAAGGTGGGACAACTTTTGCTTATTTGTACCGGGGGGGTCGTACCAATTGGGATTTGACTCTGCGTTTTCCTGCTTGTTTTTAATTTTTATCTTACATTATATTTTATTTTGTATTTGTGTGACCTTGGTTGGCCCTGCCACATGGATACAGCCAGCATTCGATTTTGGGATTGGATTTTAGAATTACACCTGTCTCTTAACGCACTTCCAACAATCCACCTAAACCAGGCAGAAAGTCCTGTTGGCTTGCCAGATTCACAAGGACCATTCCAGCCTTCTAGTGTCTGGTTGGAGTCGAAAAGTAGCAAATTTAGGGAAAATTATTAATTCAAATTCACTCTCTTTTTGAAAACCTGATATTTTAGAAACTCAAAGGCATCTCAAAAGTTGATTCTCATGATGAATAAGCATTTAAACCATGTAAACAAATAGCAAGATTTGACCAACCAATAGTCAAAACTAAATCAGGTCTCCTCCTAGGTGAGTCATGCCTGAACTTGTGGTACAAGACAAAGCCAGGCACTTGCGGCCATGCTGGGGCACGGGAGTGCAACCTGCTGAGGCTGGAATGGGGACAGGAGGGGCGGCAGAGAGAGTAGACGACGCATATAAGTTCTCTAAGGGGTCCCCAGTGGGGAAGCAGGGACTCCTCTTTTCCGGACTTTCTGATCCCACAAAGTCTGAGTGAATAAGGGATCAGTATTGAACTTCGGAGTTTCCTCCTTGGACATCTGTCAATATTTATTTTAAAGGTCAGCTCCATGTTTTTCACATCCTGACCTGCAATAAGGATAGCACTCCTTTTTTATTTTTGTCTGAAAAATGTCTTTATTTCTCCCTTACTCTCTTATTTTTTTATAATGGTAAAAAACGCATGACATTGAATTTCCCATCTTAGCCACTTTGAGGTGTACAGTTCATCCATGTTAAGTATATTCACATTGGTGTGCAACAAATCTCTAGAACTTTCTCATCTTGTAAAACTGAAATTCTATATCCACTAGACACTAATTCCTCTATTAACATTCCTTTTTTTTAATAATCCAGACTTTCCCAAGAAACAGGATATACCTTCCCCCACCATTTTATATATCCTATCCAAAGCCTTAGTGTTGCCGCGATACTCTATTGGGAAGCAAACCATCCACATCTCAGTCAGTGCCAGCAGTCCTCTCCCCCTCCACCAGCCTGACATATACTGGGCCTTGGAGTCCCCGCAGTGCCCACCTGAGTCATATGGTGACTGCCCTGTATTTCTCCAGCTGTCCCCTGCCTTCCTGTTGCAGTCCTCCCTCACTGTCAACTCTGAAGTCACATGACTATCTCTTCCCACCTCCCTTGATGCCCAGACATCTCATTGCTCCTCCTCTGCCATGTGTATATGCCCCTGCCTTCTCTTGGTCACAGCCCATCTCTCTCTCCTTCAGGATAAAAGCCAACATCCCTACCAAGGGACTACAGTCCCACGTGATGTGACTGCCCTAACTCCCTCACCTTATCTCCTGCCACTTTCCCCATCACTCACTCTGCTGTAACCACATGGACTTTTCCATGTTCTTTCCCCAAGGTCTTGTCATCGGCTACAAAGCTCTTCCCTCAGATACCTACAACATGCTCACACTCTCACCTCCAGCAAGTCACTGCACAGGGGCCCCCTTCTCAGTGAGGCCAACCAACCCATCTGATTTAATATTGCAACCCCACATACCTGTCTCTGCCCCATTACCTCCATTCCCTTTTGTTGTTCTATTTCTTCTTCCATAGCACTTATCAACTTCTGTTTTCTAGAAGTCACTGCTTATTATGCTCATTCCCCCAGACGGTCTGCTCCATGGGGGCAAGGATTTGTGTCTGTGTTGTTTGCAGTACCTGGGACAGTGCCTGGCACATGGTATATGCTCCATCAGTGACACTGATTGTTATAGGGAGGAAGAAGTGGCTTCCTTTGTACACATTCAATGTGAGTGTGAGAAGTCTGCCATATCCTTTTTTAATAATATTTTTTAATTGATATGTAATTGACAGACCATAAAATTCACCATTTAAAGTGTTTCATCAGTGAGTTTTAGTATATTCACAGAGTAGGGCAACATCGCCACTAATTCCAGCACATTTTCATCACTCCAGAAAGAAACCGGTATCCATGAAGAGCCACTCCCCATCACCCACCCCACCCCCAACCCCTGGCAACCACCACTCTGCTTCCTACCCACCGGATTTGCCTGTTCTGGACATTCGGGATTTTAGGAAGCGTTCTCCCGCCATGTTCTCACCCTGCCCTGCTCTTTTCCATCTTTCCAGATACTGAAACACTTGCAGGAGCAGAAAGACAGCCAGTGCCTGCACGTGGAGGAGTACCAGAACCTCGTGAAGGACCTGCGCATGGAGCTCGAGGCTGTGTCAGAACAAAAGAAAAACATCATGAAGGGTACACTGGGGGCCGAGGGGGGCTGTGGCCAAAAAGGGTGGGGCCCCAGAAGGAAGGCAGAATCCGCCTCTAAGCAAGAAGCCCTCTGTCCGGCCCCGCTGTAGAAATGATGAAGTTGGAGCTGGACCTGCACGGGCTGCGGGAGGAGGCATCTGCCCACATGGAGAGGAAGGACAAGGAGATCATCATCCTGCAGCTTCGGCAGCAGGAGCTGCAGGCGCAGTTCACTGAGGCCCAGAAGCTCAGTTTGAAGAAAGACACGGTGAGGCGAGGAGCTCTCTCGTCGGAACTAGCAATAGGGCGGGTGTGAGGCCAGGCCTCGGCCACATAGAGCACGTTCGGCAATCCTGCACCCACTGTGAATGCTTAGGGAGCATCAACACATGTACAATGTGTACAATGGTCTCTTCAGGCCCAGAGACATTCTGAGGACTTTTTTAGTACTTCTCATACCGCATAATAAATAAATAAAATAGCAATACCTTAATAGAGATGTTGCCTCTGTAAGAAAGAGATTTGTCTCCAGCCCTACAGGGCAGAGAGTTTGGGACACACTTGGCATTGTTCCTTTATGCTTTTGTTCGTGCTTGATAGTGGAAAGAAATAATATAAAATAATGTGTAGCCTAATTAAGAATATGAAGTGAATTTCAATTTTTAAAATGACAAATATCTTAGAATATGCAAATCAGGCAGTTTGAAAATATTAAGGGAGCGCTGCCCTAAAGGATCTGTAGTTGCCAACATAAATCAAGGCCCTGGAGAAGCCTAAGAATGAAACCAAGGACAAAAGCTTCTGTAGTCAATGCTATCCAGCTCTAAACTTGGTCAGAGCGAGTAGAAATAATCCAATTGGTTGACTGACTGTCATCCACACCTCCAATTTCAAGGTCCAGAGGCGATCTGTCAGTCAAAATAGAGGCACGTGGAGAGATGACAGCAAGAAGCAAGGCATCTGGATAGACAGCTTTGAGTCATCCATATATTTACCCAACAAATATTTTTGAGCTCCTAAGATGTGCCAAGCACTGTTCTAGGCACTAAAAATATTATATAATTGTACACCTGAAACCTATAAAATTTTATTAACCAATGCCACCCCAATAAATGTAACTTTTACAATAATTTTTTTAAAGAATATAATAAAATATGCTCTCATGGAGCTTACATTCTAGTGTGGAGAGACAGACAATAAACAAATAACAGAATGAATATGTCAGATACTGATAAATTCCTAAAATAGCTTGGTGGCTGTTTTATACAGGGTGGTCAGGGAAGGCCTCTCTGACGAGGTGACATTTGGGAAGAGAGTTGAATGAAGGGAGGGAGCCACCCAGGCAAAGGCCTTGAGAGAATAGCAAGTGCAAAAGCTCTCAAGTGGGAGGCCCCTTGGCGTGCTCTAGGAGACCACTTGTTGCAGACAGGGTGGGGGTGGCAAGAGGTGAGGTCAAGCTAGTAGCCAAGGACCAGGTCATGAGGCATAGCATCCTGAGAGGCCTTTTTCTAAGTGAGGTGGAGCCATGGATGGTTTTGATCAGAGGCATACAAGATCTGACTTGCATTTTTAGAGCCACCCCTGATTGGTGCAGTGAGGGGTGGCAGAGAGCTAAGGTAGGAGGCTATTGCAATATCCAGGCATGAGAAGATGGTAGCTGTGAGAGGGCTCCAGAGAGTCTCTGATTGACTTTGCCCTGCCACTGTCAGGCTTTGTTAGCATTAACGCGTTGCTTTCCTCAGCTCCTCCAAGAGAAAGATGAAATACTGCACGAGCTAGAGAAGGAACTGACACGGGTTCAGACCACCCTCCTGAAGAAAGAGATGGAGTTTGAGAAGCAGCAGCTGATGACGACGGAACTGGAAATGACCCTCCGGGGGGTGAAGCAGAACACATGCCAGGCGGAGTGTGGGGCCCTGCAAGCCGAGATCGAGAAGCTGAAGGACTTCCTCGAAGATGCCCAGCAGCAGCAGAGGATGGCCGGTGAGGACCCAGCAAGCGCTGCCCACCACACTCCCAACACATGGGGCTGGAGCCCCTTTCTCTCTCTAAATGGCCCTCCCCCTCTGCCTCCCCACGTTCTCACTTCAAGTCTTCCTTTGATCTCATCTCACATCTCAGCCATTGCTTCATTCACCTCCAACCTCACCTGTCTGGAACCTTCACCACAGCAGGTGTTCAGTTTGGGAGAGTGAACTGCCCGCTGTTTCCTCGGCGGTTCAGATAAAGACCCGCTCCTTTCTCTGCCAAGGAGGGCGGGGCTCTGTACTTTGTTTCTTTGCACCACATTCCTCTCCATCTTCTCCAGAACTTCTGTCCCACAATTCATCTCTTCCTTCCCTGTTTTTGTTTTTAATCCTGACCTGAGGATATTTTTCCATTGATCTTTAGAAAGAGAGGCAGGGAGGAGGGAGGGAGGGAGGAAGGGAGAGAGAGAGAGAAAGAGAGAGGGAAGGAGAGAGAGGAGAGACACATCGCTTGGTTGCA
>NW_006285234.1:3290397-3305342 GCF_000327345.1 Myotis davidii | reverse complement strand
GAGAGAGAGAGAGAGAGAGAGAGAGAAATATCAATGTGAGAGAGGCACATCAACTGTCTGTCTCCATTATGCACCCTGATCAGGCCAGGGATCAAACCCACAACTGAGATATGTGCCCGTGACTGGGAATTGAGCCCATGGGCCAATGCTCCAACCACTGAGCCAAACCGGCCAGGGCTCCTTCCCTAGTTTTTTTATTTTCTCTCTCTCCCTTTTTGGGGGGGTGGAAGGGCCTCCAAAAATTCTCTTCTGTGCAGCTTGCACTATGGATTGTGTCCTTGTTCCACTGCTTTCTCGGAGGTCACCAGTAACTTCTTGCCTTGGACATAGAGTTTCCTAGGGGTGATGAAAATGATCTAGAATTAGATATTGATGATGGTTGCTCACCTTTGTGAGGATGCCAGAAACCACTGGACTATCCACTTTAAAAGGGTAAATTTTGTGTTATGTGATAATAGAAATTGGAAAAAAAGTAAAAGGTTCGAAGCCAGGCTTCCTCACCCTCCTTTGACTCTGTGTGTCTGTGCTGTGGGCCACCGTACCTCAACAAGTGTTTCTTAGCTTTGGAGACACAACAGGTCCCACAAATCTCATAACTGTTTTCTCCCCGCACCCTGCTCAGAATCATTCATCCCTAAGACCCTGCCCTCTTCCTTCTTCTCATTTCCCTCTACACTTGGTCTTCAGTGAGCGCCTTCCTCCTTGGAGCTGCATTGCCTTGCAGATGGCTCCAAAGCCTAGGCCCTAGGCACAGGCCCTGATTTCACACCTGTGACCAGTCTTTATTTTTAGAGTCTCGCTCCCCCTGGGCAACTCACCTTCCCCTCTAACTCAGCATTCCTCAAACTGAACCTATTCTCTTCCCTGCTTTAAAATTTTTTCCCCCCTTCTTACAAGGTGTATAATTATTTCCATAGTGATACCACCTTTCCTCCAGTGTCCTAGGCTGAAAAATGGGGAGGAGACTGATGCTGAAAGTAGAAATGATAGTAGAAACCATTGGAAATGGGGATATTTTTGGCATAAACTCCAGTAAGCAGCTTCGTGCCCAGTGAAGGCAAGGACGTGGGCCAAAGGATATTGCCAGAAGTCGTTCTCCATTCTAATCCTTCACACTGTTCCTAAAGTACTCTTTCCTTCCATGTCCAGTCCCTGCTCAAGAACCCAAAAATCAAGTCTAAACCTTTCTCTCAAAGTCCTTCAAAGCCCCTTCTAGTTCATGCACTTCCTCAGCTCTGTCTCTCAGAACTCCTACCCAGCTTCCTTTCAGTCACACCAGTCTCTGCCCATCCTCTTCCCTCAGGCCTTCCCCTTCCCTTCAACAAGCATTTACTCTAACATTCCTCTCACCTGGAATTCCCCCCCCCGCCCCGCCTCTGTTCCTCGGTAAGTCCACCTCCAACGGTCCTTACAGTGACGTGCTTCCTGAGTTGACAGTCTTTGCAAGTTTAACATTACAGTGCTGTCTTATCGAGAGGGGCAGCTATGGTTCCCTCACTAGACTCTAAGCTCCTAGAGCAGTGGTCAGCAATCCGCGGCTCGTGAGCCACATGCGGCTCTTTGGCCCCTTGAGTGTGGCTCTTCCACAAAATACCACGTGCGGGCATGCACGTACAGTGCAATTGGTAAATTGTAAGGAATTTAATTTTATCAATAAATATCATACTTAATAATGATATTTAATCATTTTTATTCAATCAAATTTTATTCAATGTACCTATAGTTTAACTAAGACTTAAAACTTTAAGTAAAGTTTATTAAGTTAATTTTAGTGAACGTTGTGGAGTGAAAGAAGATGTAGTGTCGAGGATTGAGAAAGGCATGTTGAGATGGTTTGGACATATAGAGAGGATGAACGAAATGAGATAGACGAAACAGGTATACAAGACAAGTGTGGATGGGAGAGTTGGAAGGGGTTGACCTCAGCAAACGTACCTCAATCAGATTGAGGTTGTTTTTAGCAAAGGCCAGCTTAGCAGTACCCTAATTAAGTTAATAACAATGTACCTACCTATATAGTTTATGTTTAAAAAATTTGGCTCTCAAAAGAAATTTCAATCGTTGTACTGTTGATATTTGGCTCTGTTGACTAATGATTTTGCCGACCACTGTCCTAGAGGGTCAGGGCGTGTGCCCAAGGGCAGGATGAGTTTCATAAGATACACTGAGCCATGCCTATCAATTTGTTTCATTTTAGTCAAGAAGGAGACCACAACTGAAGGTTAATTGAAGACAGATGATTTAAAAGCGCTCCTTAAGAGCGATAACGAAATGGAGAGAAATGAGGACAGATGGGAGGTTGAAGTAGGTCACACCATGAAGGAACGAACTATTTAACTGGCCTGATTTGAGAGTCTGCTCTTCACACATCCTTCCTTCTCACGAGGACGTGCCCCTGGCTTGTCTCCTGTCTTTGCAGCTCAGGAGGCAGCCCAGTACAAAGAGGAGGCCGCTTTGACAAAGACGAACCTGGAGGATTCCCAGAGGAAACTGCAGAACTGCATTCTCCTGGAGAAGCAGAAGGCCGACAACATCCAGGAGCTGCAGAGAGAGCTCCAGAAGCTGCAGGAGTCCCTGGTGTCTGGGGAGGAACTTGCATCCAACAGGTACCACAGGTTTACCTCCAGAGAGAGGCTCCATCCCTAGTGAGCCAGCCAGGACACAACGGGCCACCACCCAGGAGTGGGATAGCGAGCCCCGCGCGACCAGCTCACAGTCCGCCCGCACAGACCACAGCCCGCCCTCCTACTTCCTGCCATTTCGCTTTAGGATACGGATAGAGGAGCTGACCCTGGAACTCTCTGGGACCCTGAGGAAGCTTGAAATTTCAGAGAAGGAAAAGAGGCAGTTTCAGAAGACAGTGACGGAGCAGGAAATGGCACTAAATGAACAGTTAGATCGCATCAAAACTCTACAATACCAGGTATGAAGGGCAAGGAGGCCGCCAGCTCAGGCATTGGCTCCGTTTAACGTTAAATAGATTGGTCTTTATTTGGGCAGATGCCACCACCAATCCGTGGCAAATGAATTGTCCGGAATTTGTGTTAGAATGCTAAGCCAGCCAGTCAGCTCCAGTTCCCATGACCAATAATAAGTATTTTTCAAGTGCTAGGCTTAAAAATAGTCAAAGGACAGCTCTAGCTGGTGTTACTCACTCAGTAGTTAGAGCATCAGCCTGCACATCAAAGGGTCTCAGGTTCTATTTCTGGTCAAGGGCACCTACCTGGGTTGCAGGATCATTCCCCGGCCCTGGTCAGGTGTATACCGGAGGCAACTAATTGATGTATCTCTCTCACATCAATGTTTCTCTCTCTCTCTCTCTCTCTCTCTCTCTCTCTCTCTCTCTCTCCTCCCACCCTCCCATCCTCCCTCCCTCCCTTCCACTCTATCTAAAAGCAATGGGAAAATATCCTCGGGTGAGGATAAATAAATAACGAGTCAAAAGACAATGTGTTGTTGTTTTTCTAGGATCCAAAAGCTATCCTTGTCAGCTAAGTTAAAGTCTTTGATCTCTGAACTATTCTTTTTGTCTTTTCTCAGATTTTTTTTTTAAAACTTTATTCGCAGAGGTTTTATGTGGAAAGAGTTGGTAATTGGGAGAGAAGGTTGATACTGTGGAAGCTGGTTCTATAAATAAAATAAGTTGGTATATCTACTTGAAAAAATGTAAAATGTTGCTGAACATAAGAGGAAACTTTTACATGCCAAATAACCAGGGAGCTGTCCTTATATTTATTTCAGCTGCTCTCTGTGTACAATTGTCTGAGTTTGTTTGTGTGCTTTTCCAAAAATATACAGTCTAAAACTGTCTTTCAGTTCAGTTTTTATTTTCTCAGCACAGGGAGCTAACCAGCACCAAAATCACTCTAGAAGAGGAGCTTAAGGAAGTAACAAGGTTACTAGAGGAGAAACGGGAACAATTGAAAAAAAGTAAAGAACAGCAGACGGTGATGGAGGTAGAGATTGAGACACTCCGACAGGAATTAAAAAAAAAAGAAAAGATGGTAAGAAGGAGAATCTTGGAAGACTCGAGGTCATGAATACAGGGCCAGCCACGAGCCTAGCCAGGCTTGGTGGGAAACGGCGACAGTGGGTACTCAGACCTCAGGAAGGAGGGCGGGAGGGAGGGTGGGAAAGGCAAGTGAAGAGGAGAGAGAAGGCCTGAGATACCACAGAGTGCAGAATGGAGCTGTGGGTAAGGAAAGGAGGAACGGGGTTCTACAGGAGTCTGAGGGTAATACCTCTTTTCTGGGCTTGTTCTTTAATTGGGGAACAGTCCAAAGAGACTTTGCAGAAGTTGGAAGAGGAAAATGAGAATGTCAAAGCACAGAGTAAGAAATACTCTACACAACTGGAGACCACTCTCTGCAAACAGAACTCCTCCCAGAAAACCATCCAAGAGCTGAACAATGAGGTGAGTAGACAGAAACCCCAAGGGAGTAAGAAACTTTGACCCTGTGTCCCTTGGGCTGAACTGGGCTTCTAGCTCTCCTCCACCACAGAAATGCGACTCCCTGCTGGGCCCAGGGCATCCTGTGGGACCCGCAGCTCCACTCTCCTCCTCGAAGGGGATGCCCCTTCAGTGCCCAGTTGCTCAGCCAAAGAAATGTTTCTTCCACGTGTGGAAGGTCTTATTTACAAACATCTGGTAGGGCTCCCAGACTATCTGGGCTTTGGCATCGAGTCCTCTGCTGTTGCATTTGAGACCAGAGTTGAGTGAATCCATTGTTTGGGGCAATTTGCTAGGGAACACTTCCAAAAATAATACCAAAGCACAAAAAGGGGATGGGAGGGGGGATGGTTACGGTTCATTCCACAGATAAAGGTGACAGAGAGGAGCAAACGGCACCTAACATATGCGAGGCACGGTGCTTGCGTTCAGTCATCATTACTGACTGTCGACGTAGGTCCTTTACATGCCTTCTGTCTGCTCTACTCCCAACAAGACATGCAATACTAGGATCCTCAGTTTACAGGAACATGAAAGGCTGGGCCTAAAGTGACTAATTAGTACGTGATGGGATGGACCAGTATTTGCACCTGGATCATCTCAGTCTAACATCTAACCTCTTTTCCCTTCATCCTGAATGGCAATACTTTCCCCAACTGAATATACTCCATCTTTCTGGGCAAGAAACAGTTAGAACATCTTAATAGGTGGTCTCTTGGGATACAAATGAGAGACCAGCAGCTCTGATTCCTTCACAATATTTTTTAAAGTTAACTTTAAAATACTATGACTATTCTAAATGTAGGAACAGCACTGCCACATGGAACTTTTTGCAGTGGTGAAAAGCTCTAAATTACAGCGGTCTGAGCTCTAAATTACATCTGTCTAATACTACATCCACTAACCTAATGTGGCCACAACCAATCTCCTGTGGTCCCTCGTGCCATCTCTGGCCGGCCAACCTCCTGAGGTCCCACCCCCTAGGCCCCAATTGGGGGGGGTGGGCAGCAGGCCAACCTCCCACAGTCCCTACCCCCTGCCAACTGTCCCCCCTGATAGGCCCCAATCTGAGGGCCGGCTGGCCAACCTCCCAATAGGTCTTGATCACCGGCCAGGCCGAGGGACCCCACCCATGCACAAATTCGTGCACGGGGCCTCTAGTCTATAATAATAAAAGCATAATATGCTAATTAGACTGGACAGCCGAACCACCTTCCAGACGACATTCTGGACGAAGCCGCAGCTGCGATGGCCAAGGCACGCTGCCATAGCTGCAAGGGCTGAGTGCCTTGCATGAATTTCGTGCATCAGGCCTCTAGTATTTTATAATTAACTAGAGGCCAGATGCACAAAATTCGTGCAAGGGACTCGGCCCCCATAGCTGCAGCGGCTTGCCTAAGTAGCTGCCTCAGCCCTCACAGGCCTGGCTTCATCCAGAGGTCACCTGGTCTAATTAGCATATTATGCTTTTATTATTATAGGTTACTGTTAAATACTAAGGAAGCTAATGTATTTTTATTCTATATTTGGATATCTTATTAAATTCACTTATAAGCAATAGTATTTTTTCAGTTGCTTCTCATAGATTTTCTAAGTTACGATTAGATCATTTATAAGCAACAATTTTCTAAACCTTTGTAACATATATTACTCATTTTTCTTGCCTTATTGCATTAGACACTACCTAAAGTATGGTGTTCAACAGTAGCATCCTTTCTTGCTTTTAAGGTTAATGGAATTCATGTTTCAGTCTGATATTCCCTGTAATGTGCTGAATAAAATTAATCAAGTGGGCCCATCCTTGCATCCCAAGTATAAATCCTGACGGTGTATATCTATCACTCTTTCAATCACTCTTTGGAATGTTCTAAGAAGTGAAGTAAGGCCAGTAATATAGTAATCAAGAAGGATATTAGTATAGGATGAGAGTAGAAAGATAGGTAGGGGTAGACATTGTGGCCTCTGTTAAGAAATTTTGGGTTTTATTCTAAGAACATTTGATAGACATTGATGAAATTTCCTCAAGGGGCAGAAAAGATGATTTGATCTGATTTCGGTTTTCAAAATACAGCTTCAACTACTGTGTGGAAATGGATTGGGGAGCAGGGTCAGTTTGGGAGTGAGGAAACCAGCTGGGAAAGTATTGCTCTCTAAGTTAGAGTGTTGTCAGTTAAGACAGAAATCAGCAAATTCAGGATATGTTTCGGCAGTAGAATCAACCAGACTAACTGACAGAAAGTGAGGAATGTAGGATGACTTAGTGGACTTCACCTATAAAACCATCCAGGTCTAATGTCTTTGGCAAGGAGAGAGCAGATCTTTATGAGAACACTTCATTAAAACTCTTTGATTCTTTAATTTTATACATGTATGTATATATAGTATTTTTAGTATCTTTTCCTAAACTAAACCACCCATATTAGAGAAGTTTTAGATAAAGCTTCCATTTCAGTGTCTAGCATCATTGTGATATTTTTACCATCTTTATTTTTAGTATTTCACCTCTTTGGTGACATTTCTCAATCCGGCCACCAATTATCAAGAGCTTACGGTGGGTTGTAATTTCTCCAGCAACTCCCCTGGTTCACTGTGCAGACCCAGTTGACTCCATGGTTTTCCAAAGTCTCCACAAACTGTACTTTTATTTGCAGAAGACCAAATTATTCCATCTTTAGGATTAACTTCCCCCCCCCCCCCGATAGGTAAATATAGGGGCAAAAATACAGTCTAACACTTCTCCCATTCACCAGTTCCAAAGGTCAAAAGATTGGGGTACAGATTTTAGGTGCCTAGTAACTTCTTTTTATTTTAAATATATTTTATTGATTTTTTACAGAGAGGAAGGGAGAGAGATAGAGAGTTAGAGACATCGATGAGAGAGATACATCGATCAGCTGCCTCCTGCACATCTCCCACTAGGGATGTGCCCACAACCCAGGTACATGCCCTTGACTGGAATCGAACCCGGGACCCTTCAGTCCGCAGGCCGACGCTCTATCCACTGAGCCAAACCAGCTTCGGCACAAAGCCCTTTTTATATCCCATTTGATCATCACAAAAACTCTGTGAAGCAGGTGAAAGTACCCCGATTCGCAGAAGAAGAAAGTGAGACTCAGAGAGATGAAGTATATGACAGAACCAGGACCTCAACAGAGACCCTCTACCTCCCCATCTCAGTTCCTTTTAACTAGCACGAACACTCAAGACAACGTTTAAGACACGGACTTCCGTCTTTAAATATACTTCTGCCAGAACTATGTATTCAATGCATCTCTAATTTCAAACACTGCCCAATGCCATATTTCACTCAGTCCAAGAAGAGTAATATTTACTGAGCACCTATTATGTGCCGTGCCCTGAGCTGTAAGCGAAGAAAGCACGTGCAGCCCTAATTTCATGGTGCAGTGAGTCTAGTGAATTATGTCAGGAACAAAGTGAGGCACAGTGAACACAACTGAGGTACTGTATCACGTCTCCCGTCCTAGAATTGGATCTTTATCAAAGGCTGCAGAGTCTGTGAAAGGGACTTTTCATGTGCTGGACACATCATGGCCCAGAACCTCCAGGAGTCCTTGTACTGGGCCAGGGAAGGGGGCGGGGTGGGGGGGGGCGGCATGCTAACCAGAAGGGGAATGGTGGGGAGAGGAGTGCACAAGAGCCTGGAATGGCAGCTCTTCCTTTTACAACAAGGAGATGGAGACGGGGGCTTTATCTCACACTGCTCTACGGGCTAGTGCAGAGGGAAGAGAGCCCAGTGCTCCTCCTGTGTCCTATGGGCACAGAGAATGCATCTAAAGCCATGAACCTTGACTGTGATATTCCCCCTCCCCAAAGGTCGCCTCTCAGAAGGAGACCATAGCGTTTCTGCAGGCCCAGCTGGACAAGGCTAAGCATAAAGAGCAGCATTGTCAGCAGACCATGGTCAGTAAAGAAGCCTATGAGGAACTATCCCGGAAGTCAGCTGCCTGCCAGGACGACCTGACGGAAGCTCTCGAGAAGGTGGGCCACGCCCTGTATCTCTAGGACAAAGACATGTCCTAGAGCTGGGAGAGGCATAGAAACCAATTTCCTACACTCCTGACTGTCCCCGAGGCTCGGGCAAACCCTGGCATGAGCTGGGATGTCTGTCCAGAGAAGGCCTACTTCTTCTGAGTCAGGGTTTGGGGGAGGGTTGGGAGGAGCAAGATGGAAGCCAAACCTGATACATCTTTCTGCCCAGGGGTGACCCAGGGCAAGGTCCTCCCAAAACCTGGATTATCAGGGAAATTCATGCCCCATCCCTGTGCTGACCATGTCTGATCCATTCATAGGGCCAAAAAGAGAGGGAACAGAGGAGGAAATGTGGGATGCAGAAAACCAACTACTGTCACTTCCCGCCCTCTATGGGGCAGTAGGAAAGTGACAGGGTGTCTGCCGCCCTCGGTAGAGGACAGGGAGGGTTGGAGCCCTTCTCCATTCAGGGTTCAGCATTGGGTGCAGCAGAGAGGCCCCCAGGGCTCTGACAGCCACCTCATCCCCTTTGTCTTCACCTAAAGCTCAACCACTCGATCTCAGAGACCAAGAGCCTGCACCGAAGCTTGATGCAGGCCCAAGACAGGAAAGCTCAGCTGGAAGAGGAAATCATAGCTTATGAGGAGAGGATGAAAAAGCTCAACATGGAATTAAAAAAACTTCAAGGCTTCCATCAGCAGAGTGAGATAGAGGTGAGGAGCAGCCTGGGGCTCAGGCTGCCTTCCTGTTCCAGGTCCCCAAGGTCACCTCTTGCACCCACAGCCATTTAGCACTGAGCCATAATGGGTTCCCTCCCCTTGTTGGGTCCTGTGAATTGAAGGCCCGGAGCCAACGATCGGAGCAGCAGCGCCCTCTGCTGGCCACTGGCAATAAAATGCCCCCTAACAAATCCCAGAGCTGAAAAAGGGCCCTCTGGCCTGGTCACGGGTCTCTGGGGTCACGGCGGCAAGCTGGGGTCTCCTACTCACTTTGCGCCCCTGCGCAGGTACACGCCTTCGACAAGAAGCTGGAGGAGATGAGCTGCCAAGTGCTGCAGTGGCAGAAGCAGCACCAGTGTGACCTCAAGATGCTGGCCGCTAAGGAAGAGCAGCTCCGGTCCTTCCAGGAGGAAATGACCACCCTGAAGGAGAACCTCCTTGCCGAAGAGAAGGATGTAGGTGCTCCTCGGCTTGTGGTCACTTCTTCCCAGTTCCTCCCAGCACTGCCTACAGCCACCTGGATACCAGACAGCCCTTGGGGAGGAGAGGGGAAGGCGAGCGGGGAGGTGCCTGGGAGCAAGGAAAGACACCGGCTCTATTCAGCACAAAGCAGGGTGTGGGTGCTCTAGCATCTGTGTCGACCAAACCATCTTCCTGTGGCTTTGTTGATAGAGATATTGAGCAAAACAAAAGCCCCATTCCAGGGGAGAGAGCATGCCCTCTCCCTGTCAGGTACACCAGCCACCCTGACTTAGAAAATCCACTGGGCAGTTTCCCCCCAGAAGCCATTCTGACGCTTTCATTTTCCCTGCAGTGGAGTCAGCTAAGATCTTAGGGTGTGATGTGCCCCATGCCTGGCACCCTGAGTGGTGAAATTCATGGCAGGAAGCCGCAGGATACCTTGGGGTGGCCACAGGGCCTTGGCTCCAATTAAGGAATAAAAAGAAGACATCTCTTCCTCGAGATATTTTTCCTTCCATATTAAAAAATTGGCTTAACCAAATTTTTTTTTAGAACAATAATGCCTTTGGCCTGAAAATCATTATAAGTGTACAAGTCTACTTTGTCTCTACTAGAAACGGTGGCTGCTCAGAGGTGGCACCTTTGTGTGGGTGCAGCCTGGATGCTGGCGGTGGTGTCCTGCTGTGGCAGTTCCAGCTCTGGCCAGCAGAGGCAGTGTTTCTTCTCCCAGGAAGAGAGAAGAGAGAGGCCTGATTGGGAGCAGGCAGGGGGCGGGCCCATGCTCCCACCCCTTACCATCTCATTTCCTTCTCCTACAAAGCCCTGTTGCCTGCCCCCGCGGCCTGTGCTCAAAGACGCCTGCAGGCTGCACCGAGAGAATGATGAGATCATGACCAACATGGAGCAATGGGCAAAAGAGCAGAAGTAAGTAAGGAAGAAAAAAATAAGACCAGGTCCCAAGGCCTGGGCTAAACCGAGGACCCATACATGTGCCAAAGAATAGTCTCTCAGCCTCTCTCTCTCTCTCTCTCTCTCTCTCTCTCTCTCTCTCTCTCTCACACGCGCGCACACACACACACACACACACACACACACACACTGCCCTTCTGGGAAGCTGACCGCATCTTGGCCCACACCCAAGGCCTGGGGGTAAGCTAGAGGGCCCTGCTGATGTAAAAGAGAAGCAGCTCTGATGGGCGCGTCCCTGAGGGTCAGATTTCCTCTTCCCAGCCTGGGGTCCGGCTTCGCTGCCTAGATCCCTGCACTCTCCTGGGATCACAGGGAATCTGCCCAGGAGTTGAGTATGAAGAGTCCTCTTAATTGCCAGGGGCCAGGAGGGCTCCAGCTCTGGGGACTGGGGCCCCACAGAAGCCTTGCTGAGAACACCCAATGTCCCGTGTAGCCAGCCCCTGCTCTGCTCACAGGGGTCTGGGAACTCTTTTCTCGTGGATTTTATTACAGAGTCGCCAATGAGCAGCTAGGAAACAAGCTCCGTGACCAGGTCCAATACATTGCCAAGCTGACTGGTGAAAAGGAGTAAGTCATCCTACACCACCCCTGGCTGCTGCTTGGGTCCTAAGTAGAAGGATTGGCCAGGAGCCAGGGCTGGCTTTCTCACTGGATACGTGGGTCAGACCCCTGGAAAGGCCTGGGACTTTGGAAAGACCCCAAGTCCTAACCCCATCTGTGAGACCTTGGACACATCACTTTACCTCTTAAGGCCATAGCTGCCTCAACAATAATAAAAGGGAGTTAATGGTCTCCACACGCCTTTCCACTGTCACTTTCTGTGACTCTCTGAGGTCAGAAATGCTGAGAACGAAACGGGCACAGAAAGCAGACTGTGTTAGTTAGGGTGGGAGCCAAGCTGCTGTAACAAAGATCTCCAAGTGGAGGAACATAGAACATGGAAGGCACAGCTCTAGGGGGTGAGAAGTCCAGGTTGGTGGGGTTCCTCTGTCCCACAGGGTCATTCGGGAACCTAGTTCTTTCTACTTGTTGCTCTACCCTCCTCTGGGCCTTGCTTCACTTTCATGGTCAAAGCTGGGTCAGCAGCGAGTGGAGTTATCTTCCCCGTCACCTGCCTTACAGCCACCATTTTCTCATTGTAAAGGGGGATAAGTTACTCGCCCGAGCTCTCAAACAGAGCCGGATCCCCGGGCTCCCCACCTTTCAGCAAAGGGATGTGAAAGAACTTGGACTCGGGCCTCAGAACAGAGTCCAAGGCATGGCCATGAGAGACCGAGGACACGTGGTCAGAGTTGTTGGTAACAGCCTTCTGGCTCTTCCAATCAAATCTCTATCATTTGTCACACTCAGTTATCCCCATTTAACAGATGAGAAAACAGAGCCAGAGCTAAGATGACTCCGTAGGTCTGGAGCCACCCCAACCCCAGGCCTGGCCTCTTCCAGGGACACACAGAGGCTCCATTCCCACAGAGCATGTGTGAGAGGGCTCGCTCTGGAAGGAACCAGGCGCCCACGTCTCTCCATTCTGGGGTGCCTTTCTCTGTCCTTTCCTGTGGGGAACCGAGGAGCTGACGCAGACCAACACCCACCTGTGCCCTTCCCTTCCCCAGCCACCTCCACAATGTAATGGTCCATCTGCAGCAGGAAAACAAGAAGCTGAAGACGGAGATCGAGGAGAAGAAGTTGAAATCTGGGCACCAAAGGTTATGCGCGAAAGCGCTGAGCCCGTGCAAAACAGAGCCCGCGCGGAGGAAAGGGTGTGGCAGCTTGGACTGGAGGGGGGCGACCCAGAGCCTGAGCCACAGGATGGATGTCACCACGTTTGCCGGGACTCCGCTCTGCTCAGGTACGTCCCCCGTTCGTCTTTTGCTACTTACCGCGATGTTGTCTTGGTCCCATGGTCAGAAAGATAGCAGCCTGATACCATTTTTCAAGAGATTACTAGACTGTGAACTCAGAAGGGAAAAGAAAACAAGCCAGGACCAGAGGTCATTGTTTCCCTGTCTGTAGACAAGGCTTGTTGTTCTCACTACGAGTCTTTGCTGGTACCGAGTGCGCGTGTCTCAGGTCTGTCCCTGACCCAGACCAGCTGGAATTGTGGGGACCGAGAGCAGCAGGATAGGCATCTTCCGCCCGTAGTGAGCTCTGGGAGCCACACGAGAGCGCCCTGTCCCCTGCACAGCCATCTTTTCTGCCACACAGACTCCGTCACCCTGATGAAAATCACACTGCAACAGAGCGGCCTTCCTGGCACAAGGCCAGTCCTGAGGAGTCGCCTCATTAATTTCTCCTCAAGTCAAGACTGTCGCTTGGTGCCGATTCCCTCAGGTTCTTCATGTTGCTAGAGCCAGCGCCTTCCCCTGGGCATCATTCCCACACGTTTCTGAAGACAGTGAGTCCCCATCCCTCCCTCTCGGCCTGGATCAGCTCCTACGAGAACATATCAAGGCCCCAGCCTATTTTGCAATATGCTGATGTTTACGGAGTTTTGCCCATTTCCTGCAGCGGAGGGAGCCTTAGCCCCTTACCACCCTCTCCAGGCCCAACCTCTAAAATAAAGACATGCGCACAGC
The DNA here is from genome assembly GCF_000327345.1 of Myotis davidii. Classification (NCBI taxonomy): domain Eukaryota; kingdom Metazoa; phylum Chordata; class Mammalia; order Chiroptera; family Vespertilionidae; genus Myotis; species Myotis davidii. The sequence continues at coordinate 3,292,179 of NW_006285234.1, read as the reverse complement.
AGTCCCGGTGAGCTCCTGGCATCCTGCAGACATCTGTGTCCCCTCCAGCCCCCAGCAGTGTGTTCACCGCTGCTCTCCCTGGATTCTAATGAATACAGGCCTCTTTCACATGTATAGGAGTTGTCATTCCCACAGTCAGCTTCTGGATTCGTTTATAAACCAACCAGAGAAAACTAGCTCCTTCTTTATTCTTTCTATCTCTGTCTAGAATTTAAGAAGAAAAAAAAAATCTAAAAACCTTAAAGAGAAAAGTAATCCTGAGGTGCAAAAGAAAGGACGAGAACTAAGTGATGCACTTTCCAAATGGAGGACGGAGAGAGAGCCATCTGCTTCCTCCCTGGCCACCACACGTCATTCCTCCTCTGAACAGTTTTATTTTTCTCCCCAGCCAGCTCAGTACAAGTAAAACCCCATTAAAACAAACTCCAAGGACAGCTAAACTATTTTGTTGTGGTAGGATTTTGTTAAACTGAGTACATGTCTAGAATTCCTATTCCTAATCTGTAGGAAATTGAGAGAAACAGCTGCTAAGGTAAAGTAAAGAGAAAGAAGTGAAAGAGCTTGCATTTCTGGGTGGAGGGGAAGGGAAAGCGAAGGAAGAAACCCACTCGTTGGGAGCAGTTCCTAAATCATCTCCCTCCCCAGCCAAACAAAGGCCAGGAAAAGTCACTGCTTATGGCGACACAGGATGCCCCTGCCAGAGCAGCCGAAGGCGAAGGCGGGGTGCGGGCACATCTGGTCGTTTCTTTTGTGATGGGTGTTGTCTGCTTACACTCTTTTGACTGTGCTTCCCCATTTGACTTAGGATAAGGATTTATTTTCTAGAGAAAACAAAGATGGGAAAATCTGGTACTAATAATAGCTTCCTGCTTCTAGCCTGTGGACCATTTACTTACACAAAAGTTCAGTGTCATGAAAATTCCCAGTACAGTCTACTAAGAAGGCATTTTTTGACTTTATTTTACAAAGAGGTTTTCTACATGTTGGTGAAAGCGACAATATCTGGATACTTTGAATACTGTACATTTTTTCAAAGTTGCCTTCACTTCCTGGGGGGTGATTACACCAGGCCAAGCAGGTAGCAAGGGAGCTATGGGGAGCAAAGAGGCGCAGCAGAGCCAGAAAAACATGGTGATGTCACCTAGCCGTCCCGCCTTCAGACAGGACAAGGGACAGGGAAGCTGAGTGTTGCCTTCCTATCATTCTGTAAGCCAGAGGTGGGGAACCTTTCTTCTGCCAAGGGCCATTTGGATATTTATAACCTCCTTCAAGGGCCATGCAAAATTATCAACTTACAAGAAAGACACCCCTAATGCCTTTCTTGACAGGGCCTGACCAAATGATCTTGCAGGCCTTACAGAGCCTGTGGGCCAGACCTTCCCCAACGCTGCTAAGCAATAACCAAAGTTAGTTCCTAAAAAGTAGTTTAAACAGCTGATATTTTTAAAACACAGTTTCTGTATGATACTGAATGATGGACACACGTCATTACCCGTTTGTCCAAACCCATAGAATGTGCATCACCAAACGTGACTCCTAATGTAAACTGTGGACTTTGGGGGAGTAACGATGTATAGGTACATCTAGGGCAGTGGTTCTCAACCTTCCTAATGCCGCGACCCTTTCATACAGTTCCTCATGTTGTGGTGACCCCCAACCATAAAATTATTTTTGTTGCTACTTCATAACTGTCATTTTGCTACTGTTATGAATCGTAATGTAAATATCTGATATGCAGGATGTATTTTCATTGTTACAAATTGAACATAATTAAAGCATAGT
>NW_006285234.1:3220839-3290072 GCF_000327345.1 Myotis davidii | reverse complement strand
TTTGTGCACTCAGGGGGGTCGCTCAGCCTGGCCTGTGCCCTCTCACAGTCCAGGAGCCCTCAGGTGATGTCCGACTGATGGCTTAGACCCACTCCCTTAGGGCGGCTGTGGAGACGGGAGAGGCTCCCTGCACTAGCCAGCCATGAGCCCGGCTTCTGGCTTAGCAGCACTCCCCCTGTGGGAGCGCACTGACCACCAGGGGGCAGCTCCTGCATTGAGCATCTGCCCACCTGGTGGTCAGTGCATGTCATAGCGACCAGTCATTCTGCCATTTGGTTGATTTGCATATTAGCCTTTTATGATATAGGATCAGAGCTTCAGCTACCCAGTGGGAGGATGCCACCAGATTCTGATACCTAGCACCAGCAGAATCCTGTGTAATAGAGTCTATTTCTCTCCCTGGGCTAACGGGGCTCAGAGCAAACATCAGCCCCTCAGCCTGCTTCCTTACTGAAGGGAAGAGGGAGCTCCCTGAACCACCAGGTTGCCACATACACACTTGCCATTTGAGCCTCCTCTACACAACCCAACTGAGGGGGAAGCCTCCTGCCATGGACAGAGCCTGACAAGCAAGCTCTGGGGCCCCCTATCTCAGCCCGAGACCCTCAACTGTTGACATATCCAGCGTGTCTAAAGCACCCAATAGGCATTCAAGGACAGATGCACATGACTGATACAAGCAGGGGACCCCTGTAAAGACAGTGCAACAGCCTTGCTGCTCCCTCAAACCCAGAAGTCTGAAGGGCAGTCTCAGGAGTCCACTTCACGACTGTTGTCACAGAAATGCTTTTGTACCTCTAGGAAAAGACTGCTTATCACCTAAGGCAGTGGTCGGCAAACTGCAGCTCGTGAGCTACATGCGGCTCTTTGGCCCCTTGAGTGTGGCTCTTCCACAAAATACCACGTGCAGGCCCACACGTACAGTGCGATTGAAACTTCGTGGCCCATGCGCAGAAGTCGGTATTTTGTGGAAGAGCCACACTCAAGGGGCTAAAGAGCCGCAGTTTGCCGATCACTGACCTAAGGGAATGACGGTAGGAATCAGAGCATTAAAGCTAAAAGGAACTTACAGGTGGATCTGAATGGACAGGATCTGCCAACCCAAAAGCATTGGAGACACAGGTGCAGACTCTTAGGCAGCCTCAGGTAGAGCCTTGGGGAGAGGAGCCTCCCCACATCTGGTGGCACCCAGGTGTGTCAAGTGTCCCTCGCCAGGTGTTCTTGCTTTTAAACTAGAAGGTCAGATTGGACCCATGGTTTTCATCACCTCTCCGGCCTCAATTTTCTTCTCTAAAGAACCAGAAGGCGAGTTGTGACTCGTCAGAGCCTGTTAATAATAAAGCCATGAGTTGAAACCTCAATCTCTTTCCTTTTCTGTTGCATCCCAAGCCCAAGTGTGTAAATAGATTACATCCCAGCTTACTTCTCTCCACAGAGCAGGTAGACAACTGCTGCTAGCCCTTCAACCCAGGGCCAAGATAGAAGCCTTCCCAGGCAAGCAGCCAGAAGCCCTCTCTTCACTCCAGAGCTGCGAGAAGTCAGTTTCACCTACATTCCCAATAAAGGCGGTTAGAGGTAAAAAAAAAAAAAAAAAAGAAAAGAAAAAGAAAAAAAGAATGGAAGTAGAGGTGTAGCGGATGCTGGCTGGTAAAGTCTGGCTTCCAAACTCATCCTTAAAATTGATTTAAATTTTAACCTATAATGAGCTATAACAGATGGAAATTCAAATCCCAGGAACAGAGTGGGGAAGGGAATGGAACTGAGTCAGCAGCGTGAGCCGTGCACCTTGGGCTCTGGCTGAGCGCTGGCCAGTATCCGGCTGCTTCTTAGCCACAAGCCTGTCGGTGCTGTGGCCCCAACACAGAACCTGGCACCCAGCACACCTGGCAGAAGCCCAACCCAGGGGAATCACAAAATAAGGACCTTGAGTGATGCAAAGGGCCAAATACTCAGTTACCTCAGCAGACTTAAGAGGCTGCTTAACAAAACACTAGTGATTCCAACGTAAGGATCATTTATTTATTTATTTATTTAATTTCAGAGAGGATGGGAGAGGGAGAGATAGAAACATCAATGATGAGAATCAATGATTGGCTTCCTCCTGCACGCCCCCTACTGGGGATCGAGCCCACAACCCGGACACGTGCCCTTGACCACAATCGAACCCAGTACCCTTCAGTCCACAGGCTGACGCTCTATCCAGAGCCAAACCGGCTAGGGCCGTGGTCAGCAAATTGAGGCTCGCAAGCCACATGCGGCTTTTTGGCCCCTTGAGTGTGGCTCTTCCACAAAATACCATGTGCAGGCACGCGTAGCATACAGTGCGATTGAAACTTCGTGGCCCACGCGCAGAAGTCGGTTTTCGGCCTGGGTGAGTCTATTTTGAAGAAGTACTGTTGATATTTGGCTCTGTTGACTAATGAGTTTGCCGACCACTGGTAGGGCAAAGATCACCTTTTATGTGAAAATCAATAAGCAACATTTTACACTATTTTCCATCAATACACAACCCTTACACATGCAAAGTAGAAACTCTGGCCAAACACCCCCCCCTCCATGCCCACTCCTTAAGGAGGGACAGAGGATACTCGGCCACTGACCTCCCTCGCTTCCTGCCACCCACCAGCCTTAGACCAGCTTGGCACTCGCAGAGCTGGGTGCTGGTGGCCCAGACCACTCTCCCTGTCAGCTGTGTCCCACTCTCCCAATCCCTCTTCTAAGAAGCTCTGTCTGGAGAAGAGAAACAAGAAGAGTTAAGGTTCTAGCAGGATCCATTCAAGTCAAGTCAGGTTGGGGTCCTGCCATCTTTATCATGTGATTTCGGGTGGCAAGGGAAAACGGAACAGTCAGAAATGCAGTAACATTTTACAAAGAATAAATTTATTTCCAAATCCTGAATTATAACCAAATTACAATTCCCTCTAGATCTGTTTTGCGGCTTTACACATGAATTTTAAAAAACATAGTCAATGGCCAAGTCATTTATACACCAAGCGTCCTGGGGACAGTTTATTTGGACACGACGGGTCCAGCCACCTCTCGCAGCTTCTCGCTGCTCTGCGGCCCAGAGCTGCACCGAGGAACTCCTTCCGCCCTGGCAGAGCCTTGCCCTTGGCAGGGGCTTCCCTCGGGCCATGATGCACAGATGAAAGCACATAGATGAAAGGGTGTTGTCAGCAGGCCCGGTGCTCCAGCCACTCAATCTCTGGCTCCATCCCTGCAGGGACAGCCTCAGCTCAGAGCCCAAAGCGGGCTGGCGTGCGGCGAGGAGTCATGGGCTCCCCTTGCTCTTTCCGACCTGGAGTGTAGATCTTTGTAGCCCTGGAGCACAGAGGGGGGTTAGGGATCACACTGCTGCTCACTCCAACCAGGATACACAGCAGGACGCGGAGCCTGAGGCCTTGCTGTTTCTAACTGGTGTGTGAGCAGGCTTCAGGCTGAGGGTCTTCTCCCTGGCACACTCCCCCTGCCTTCCCCATTTGTGAGTGGGAGAATAGGACACCACCTTGTCCGATGCCCATCAAGGAATGTTGTAAGATAGATTACTTAATAACTCCTTTCACATCCCTAGGTGAGCTATGGATTGAGTGGCAGCCTTCCATCCACTCACCAGGCTACCACTCAGCTGTGTCTTAGACTCGGCTGGTCTTTGTCCCCAGTCCTGGGGGTAATCTCTAGAGCCCTGGGGTTTCCTATGAATTGGAGTATTTCTGTGGTTCATGGTAGGAAGGGAGGGCCTTGGGGGTGGCTCGGATCACATCTAGTCGTTTATGCCAAGAAGATGATTTAGGACTGGGGGCCACCAGGCCAGAAAAGCCAACCATGTAATTAGAGGGCTGAGCGTTGAGCCCAGCCTCTGGGGAGAGGATGGGGGCTGAGACTGAGTCAACCACATGGCTGCTGATTCAATCCATGTGCCTCTGTATGAAACCCTGAGAAACTGGGCCCGGAAGCTCAGGTGAGCTTCCCTGTTGGCAATGCTCGGCGTGTACCGTCACACACCAATGGGCCGGGAGGGTACGGCAGCCTGAGGACTTGGAACCTTCCAGACCTCATGCTATGCACGTCTCCCTGTAGCTGGTTCCAATTTGTATCCTTTTGCTGTAATAAAACTTCCCTGAATTCTGTGTTATTCTAGCAAATTATGTCTGAGGGAGTCTGCGGGGATCCCCCAATCTGTAACAAGTTGGTCACAGGTGAGGGGTGACCCTGGGTATCCCCCAGCTTGCAGCTGGTGTCTGAAGTGAGGGTAGTCTTGCCAAACACTGTGCCCTTCCTGTGAAGGCTGACTGAACTCCAGCACCAGCAGACGCACAGTCCAAGGCGCTCCTCCCCTCACCAGTGTTTTCCAAACCCTGCTTGTCAGCAAAGCTGTGAGACCTACCCTGCTGCTCCAACCCACCGCTGGCCCCAAAAGAACATGACAAACAAGGATCAGGGTTGCTGATCAGCACCACCCCTATGTCAGGAACGCCTCCATGTCTCCTCCACACATGACCACTATCAACTTCTGTCCCCCACTCACCTCTACACATTTAACTTTTCTTAAATTGTGACCCTGTTTCAGGACCTAGTCGGTCCATCCAGCTGGTCCCTGGGACTTCCAGGGGGCTCCCTCCCAGCCAGGGTCCCAAGTCAAAGCTCACTTGACACTGCCCAGGGGGCTGCGTTTCTCCTGCTCCTGCCGCCGGGCTCGCAGCTGCTCCTCAGCCAGTGCCATCTCCTCCTCCATGGCAGAGGCTTCCTCTTTGGCCCGCCGGCGGTTCTCCTAGAGAAGGGAGAGAGGTACTGGGAGCCACTGGGGACTGGCGAGTAAGAAAGACTTGTCTGTCCCATCTCCCTGCTGCAAGCCCGGTGCTGTGCAGACCACACAGCTCCCAGAGGCGGGCCCCGTGGCTGCCTGCCTCAGCACCAAGGCCAGAGCCTGCTTCTCTCACTGATTCAAGACAGACACTGGACGATGCAGTCCTAAGCCGATTCAGTCATGCCTCAGCACTCCATTCAGTAAGGACTTGTATTTTCTTATGACGCTCATGGCTATGCTAGGAAGCACAGGGAAACACTCGGACGTACGGAAGATATGTGCAGGCCCCATGTGGGCCGGACCACACTGAGAAGGGGAAGCAGAAGCCCCACAGCATTCCGCAACCCTAAGTATGGATCTAGGTGGTGGCCATCAGTGACACTAACACTGCGCGGAGACGGAGTTAGAACGGAGGGGTCAGGTGGGACCTCCGGGCAAGCTCAACAGCATCGTAAGTGGGAGCACGAGGCTGAGAGGACTAAGCCAAGTGCACAGCACCACGTGCATGTGTGCATCCTGCTGACCAGCTGACCCTGAATCTAATCGAGGCTTTAGATTCATTACTAGTTCACAGAAGGTACATGGAATAGAGGCACTCATTCAACGCCTGAAAGAACCAGTCAGCCCAATACAGAATATGGAACATTCTACAAGATGAATGACCTAGTTTCTCCAATAAATCAAAAAGGGGACAGAGCCTTCTCTAGAATAAAAGATTTAATACAAATAAAAAGTTCCAATGTTTGGATCCTAATCCAAGCAAATTCATTATAAAACATCTTTGAGAGAAAAGAGGAAATCTGAGTAAGGACTAGAGACTTAGGTGGCACTTAAGACCTAGATGATTAATGCTGTTGAGTGATACTGGCATGGAAGTTACATTTTAATTTTTAAAAGTCCTTTTAAAGATACAAAGTTCAGGTATTTATGGAAAACATGTTGTCTGAGATATGCTTTAAGATCTTCCAGGAAAAAGTAAAGAGGGGGGACCAGACAGTGGTGTGTCTTCAGTTCCAGGCTGAGGGGGATTGGACCCCAGGGGCAAACAGAGCCTCCATGGAGCCCAGGGGCCTTACCTGCCGAGACTTCCCTGCCTGTTTCACGCTGTAGAACATGGGGCCCAGCTCCGCCAGCCACTCCCCGTCCACAGCCGTCACGCACTGCATGTACTCCTGCGGGCAGAGCGCCACCAAGTGGTGGTCACAGAGGGCCAAGGCTTCAGCTGTCCCTCCCAGGGTGGCTCCACAGTTAGGAGCTATGTGGGAAGGGCCCTAACCCCAGCCCTCTGAGGCTGAAATAGGCAAGGAAAAGCCTCAGACACGTGAACGTTAACCCCTCCTCCCACCCAAATTTCTCCATGCTTAAGAAAACGCTGCCTAGTGTCCGAGAGAGGAGGCCCAGACCCTCAAAACATTCTGATGATGACACCACAGGGGTTGCTTGTCCCAGGCAGTAAGCAGGAAACATTCCTGCAGGCACAGCCAAGACCACTGTAACTTAGAGGTTAACTCTGTGCAAGTTTCCCCAAACCCTCACCTGAAAATCATCCTCAACTCCCCTGAAAACAAGGCCTCAAGCCTCCCAAAGTCAGAGCTCATCCCAGGAGGCAGTGAAGGGGCCTGGCCTAGCCGGGTGGGCCTACGTCACGCGAGCCGCCTCGGAAAACTCACCTTGGTGGTCATGACCAGCTCGTGATACACTATGTAGTCTGGGGTGTAGCCCATTCCAAAGAGGGAGCTGGTGGGGTGCAGATGGCAGGGCATCCCTGTCCGGATGTTCACGTACTCCCCGATTCCCTAGGAAGAGACAACAGGTGCCGCATCAGGAAGACGCTGCTCATTTGGGCAGCGAACCTGTCCCTTTAATAAGACCTCGACACAGGCTGGTGGGGAGGCCCAGATCTGCAGGATTGCACAGTGAGAAGCAGCACTTTCCCGGCACAAATACCAGGCCAGGAAGGGGCCACAGCTCCATCGGGCTCACCTTGAGCTTGGCTGCCTGGTGGAAATAGGCAGCACAGATGCACTTCCTGACGATGTCCCAGTCGGTGCCACAGGAGGCCAGACTCATCCTCTGCTGCACCATGATGTCCTTCAGCTGAGCCCGCACCTCCCGGACCTAGAGCAGGACACAGGTGGGCACGGATGAAGCCCCCTTCCCATACCTTCCACCCCTCAATCCAACATCCCGATATCTGGGTCAGTGCCCCACCTTCCGCATGGCCTTGGCGTGGATAAAATGATCGTTACACCAGATGGTAGAGTAATTATTGTTCTTCCACTGAAGGTAAACATTCAGGTAGGTCAAATGGTCACTCTCGGGGACAGCAAACTTCTCCCGGATTTGATCGCTCTCCTCCTCTCGGCCCTAGGAAGGAGCAGGGGCCTCTGAGCACAGGGGAGTCCAGGTCCCCTGAGCAGAGGCTGGAGCTTCTCACACTCTCTCTCACCTACCCACACACAACTCCACACACATTCACAGAGCGCTCTAACAGTATGAGGAAGAAAGGTAGTTTACAATACAACATTCATCCTTATGGTGAGAGTTTAGGAACAACCATTCTAGAAGACAAAAACTGCTCTTGCAAATTTTCAAACCATCCTTTCCCCTCACCTTGACCCCAACTTGCTTAACTGAAAACAGCAAAATCATTATTTAGAAACCATGACTCCTATCCCTGCATTCCATTTTTTCAATATTTTTTCATGCTCATCCAAGGATATGTTTACTGATTTTAGAGAAAGAGGATGTGAGAGTGAGAGAGAGAGAGAGAGAGGTAACCTCCTGTGCCTGGACCAGATATCAAACCCACAACCTGGGTATGTGCCCCGACTAGGAATAAAAGCCACACCTTTTGGTGTATGGGGCGATGCTCCAACTAACTGAGCCACCCAGCCAGGGCTCCATTCCATTTTAATAACAGAGAGAGAAACTACTGTCCTCTCTAATCCTTCTCGAGCCCATAACTCCCGAGGCTTCTGGGAAGAAAGGAGAGCTAGCCACGATCTCCGCACCTTGGGCCTGTAGAAGATAGCTGGGACCGAGAGCATGGAGACAATGAGCAGGATCTCAGAGCTGCAGCCCATGTCACAGGATACAATGAGCATCTTGGACAGGGCTGGGTCCAGCGGGAACTCCACCATCAGCCGCCCAGTTGAGGTCAGACCACCTAGGAGAGAGGAGCAAATCCAGATGTTCAATGAACACAGGTGCAGAGGCAAAGAACCCAGGCCCCCAGCACCCAGGAGGCCCTGCCGGGCTCCCGGGCCACAGCACCTGTGTTGTCCAGGGCTCCAAGGATCCAGAGCTGATACATGGAGTTGAGCATGTTGTCCTCCGGGGGCGGGTCCATGAAGTGGAACTGCAGCAGGTCCTGCACCCCCAGGGACTTGAGCAGCAACACCACGTTGGCCAGGTTGGTCCTCTGGATCTCGGGCACCGTGGTGGTCAGGAGCTCATTCTTGTAGGCGCTCTGGGTGTAGAGCCTGCAAGGAGAAGACCGAGTGCCACTGCACCTACCAGCACACTGGGCACTGCGCCCTCCGGCATGCCTGGCCGCCGACGCAGTGGTGACGCTCCCTCAGCTTCCACTGTACGCGCACCCCGAACAGCCGGACAGAGGCAGCCACAGGCAGGAGAATGTCTCCTTTCCTCCCCGCCTCTCCCCACTTTCTCTTTGAATTGTGACTGTCCACCTATTCAAAACTCAGCCTGGCCAGCTTACTCTGCTGCTAGTGTCCTATATGCTTGTTTCATTTCTGGAACCAAAGAGCCTGGAACTAGAATTATCGCTGGGTTTTATTTTCTTCATACTTTTCGGTATTTTCCGAATTTCTATAGTAAATACATTATTTCTGAAAATTGGGAACAAAAAAAAGAATAGTTGGAGATGTAAAAACGAACCAATGGTGTATGTAATTTGCTCAGATTTATCCTCTAAGGGAAAACATGTTGTAACTATTGGTCTTCTACTGCAAGCACATTCAACATAGGTCTGCCTATAACCCCAAACTGCTTAGACCCCAGAGCTGCCTGGAAAGCTACTCCTTCCACTCAGCAGCGAATGGCGAGAGGACCAACATCAGTCCCCAACCTCTGCTGGATCACAGTCCAAACCCGCCCACCCCGGCCCGGCCCCACACGCAGCAATCCCAGCGCCGCCCCGGAAAGCCGGCTGGCACAGGGCTCCTACCTGAAACACTGACCTGGGCCCGTCCTGCCAGCTCGCCCCGACCTCTGGTTGGCGTTGGCCTGGCTGATGGGGTAGATCTGCAGAGCATCCATGCCAATCCTGGGGTTGAAGACCTAGGAGGAGCAGCAAAGAGCTGATGAAGCTCAGAATAAGGGGGGAAAGGAAAAGGGAGGCAGCCTTGAGACAAAGACATCCCTGGTGGTTACACACTGCAGAGCAGTGTCTCAGCAGCACAGGCAGGATTAAATGAATCAAGCACACAGAAGTTCAGAACTCAGCAAATGTTAGTCTCTTAAACCAACACCACCTTCATGTGACGCCCTCACTGGGGAGCGGAGGACCCAGAGCCTGCTTCCCACCCCGACTAGGCTTTGGGTGAGGCCCCAGGGCCCCGGCGTCTGTGTCTTCTCTTACCTTTAATTTGCAATAACCCGAATCAATAACAAACATGATGCCGTCGACAGTCAAAGATGTCTCAGCAATGTTGGTGGCCACGATACACTTCCGAACACCATCTGGAGCCTACAACCGGGCAAGGATGTACGGGGAGGGAAAGCTATAGACCTTCATATAGCAAAGAGCCCCCCCGAACCAGAAGAAGCAGCATGTCCCACCCCTGCCAGAAAAGTAAATCCTACTCTCTCTTGCCCTCTGTGAGAACCCAAGAGGACCCAAAGGTGAGGGCCCAGGACAGACGTTCTTACTGCCGCACCTTCTGGAAGATTTTGGCCTGGAGGTCGGAAGGCAGCTGGGAGTAGATGGGCAGCACAGCCAAGGCGGGCGCATTCTCCAGTTCTTCCAGATGTTCCACAATCTGGTCTGAGGTCACCTGAGGGCACAGTAACCGTGAGACACTGTATGCGTACACAGGATGCACCGGTTCATCACGGTCATGACAAGGCACCCACCTCGATGTCCTCCTGGCCGGGCATGAAGATGAGGATGTCCCCAGGAGCCCCTGACAGGTGCACCTGCAAGGACTGCTTCACTGCGGCCTCCACGTAATCCTCCTGCGGGGTCTGCAACACCAGCCAGGGACACCGTCAGAGGAAAGTGTCGAGGGAAATGCAGGCCAGGCACCTCTCTGGGGACCAGTGGCCCAGTCACTAGTCTAGGGCTAGAGACGGCAGACTTTCAGGGTTGCCACACCTGCAGAGGAGCTTGACTAACCCCAGGGGCCCCACATCTCCGCTCCAAAGAGACAATAAAACAAAACATACCCAAAGCACAGTCCTTTGGCTCTGAGCCCTGCAGCTGCAGGCTGCCCCACGCGCCTCACAGTACCCACAACCTTTCCCAATTCAGTAGCCTATCCTGCACCCTCCAACTTCTCATCAGAGCTCAGAGTCAGTTCACAAAAAGGCCTCAGTACCTTGCTGAAGAGGATGTCAACAGGAAAGGTACGGCCAGGGATGTGGAAGATGGGAACGTTCCCAAAAAAGGCAGCAAATTTCTCTGCATCCATAGTGGCCGACGTGACGATGAGCTTCAGGTCTGAGCGCCGAGCCACCACCTAAGAGAAGGGTCAGTCAGAGGCTTCCCCACAGGTTTGGGACCCTTGGCTTCCATCCTCCAGTCTCATCAACAAACATTATTCCCAAATGAAACAGAGCCGAAGCCGATGAACTGGCACATAGATGCATAACAATCCTAAAGACTGAGCCCATGGAGCCACAGAGAGAGGACATGAGTCACTCAGCTGAGCAAGAACAGAATAAACTCCAACAGCAGGTCTGAATGCAGCAACCAAGGGCCTTGGGACACTCTGGCCTGAGAGAGACCCCCCAGCCCACCTGAAGCGCCCCGATCACTACCTACTGACAGGGTGCTGGTCAAAGCCCCATGGGCGCAACCCCCAGCCCTCACCTCCCGGAGCAGCCCGAAGAGCACATCAGTGTTGAGGGAGCGCTCGTGCGCCTCATCCATGATGATGGCACTATAGTGATCCAGGTCTGCTTCCCGGAGGGACTCTCGGAGCAGGATCCCGTCAGTCATGTATTTGATCAAGGTGTTTTCTGAAGTGCAATCTTCAAAGCGGATGGCATAACCCACCTGGAGGTCAGGGAGAGATGGCTCAGAAGCTCTGGTACCAGCTCACCATTGTCACACCCCGTGCTGGGTCCAGGCCATAGCAGATCAGCTCAAATAGACGGGAACTACCGGGCAATGTCTACAGCTCGGCCCTCGCCCACTCACCTCCTCACCAAGGTTTCCGCCCATCTCTTCACTGACTCTCTTGGCCACCGACATGGCCGCCACACGCCGGGGCTGGGTGCATCCAATCATCCCGTAGTCCGTGTAACCGTCTTCATGCAAGTACTGCGTCAGCTGGGTGGTCTTACCACTCCCCGTCTCCCCAACCACAATCACGATGCTGTTATCTCTGCGAGGGAGAGAAGGCAAAGGGCAAGTCAGCCAGAGCGGAGACCACATCCAAGCCTCAAGATGCTGCCAGCTCCTGTCCAATTCCAGCCAGCCAAGAAGCACGCTGCTTAGAGAGGAGGCTTCCCCTGGGGAAACAGAGATACCCCTGAAATGTCTAAAAGAGGGTGAGGTTTAAACAAGCGAACAACAGCAAAACAATGCCCTCCTGCTTGCTTTCCCTTCTCCATCAGATGTAATGCCCAAAAGGAAAAGAACTACCAGGTAAACTCGGGAGCCAAGGAGATAGCAATTCAGGGCTGGACTTCCCGGGCCCTGGGCGTCACCTGATGATGGTGAGCAGCTCCTGCTGCACGGCGAAGATGGGCAGGTACTGCCGCTGCTCCAGGATTGACTTCTTCTTGGCGAACTCGCTGCTGGCCTCGCTCTTCCTCTTCATGTGATCCGCAAACTTCTGTTCCGTCCTGAGAACACACGCAGCCTGAGCACCCGCACGATCTCCCACCTGTTCCCTCCTGGCCGGGCTCCTGCCCTTCTTCCTACGCCCGAGAATGAGGGCTGCACAACAAGACCTAATAAACTTTCAAGACACTGGAGCAGCCAGCGGGTCGAGGTGCTTTCGCCTCCTCCCGCCTGAGGGAGCAGACTGCTGCGGGAGAGTCCATCATCCACAACACACCAACGCCCCCATCAAACAGCTAAATGCTCAGACGAGTTACAGACTGGCAGGTGGGCAAAGCCGCTGCTCGAAAAATGAGCTCAGCCAGAAGAGGAGCTGAAATGACCAGTCTTTACCTTTCACAGAACACCTGGGGCAAGTTCAGCTCAACCCTGAGGGGCTAAAAGGAGGAGTCACGGCTGCAGAGGCGTGACCAAGGTCAGACCTCCCACCTCCTCTCGACAGGATGGCGCAGTCTGTAAGGCTTCATTTCCAAAGAATTGTGAGAACAGTCAACCTAATATTTACCCACTTCTGCTAAAAGCCTCAAATATCTGACACATGCACACATCCCAACACTCAAAAGCACTATGTGGTTTTCCCAAGACTCCACAGCAAAAAGAAACCAGCCCATGCAACATGAGTCCACACAATCTCCCCCACCTCCTCCCAAGACTTTTCCTTTGTCAGACCTACCCCACGCTCTGAAAAGCTTCCTACTTCTAATTCCCAGGCACTCCTGGCCAGCTAACAATTAACCTTTCAGGGATTAAATTTTCTAGAAACTAACAAGGGCTGGTCAATAGTATCAACTTCTTGCCCTGGATGGTGTGGCTCAGTTGGAGTATCACCTCATACTCTGAAAGGTTTCATGTTCAATCCCTGGTCAGGGCACATACAAAGGTTGCATACAGGAGGCAACCGATCGATGTTTCTTTCTCTCTCTCTCTCTCTCTCTCTCTCTCTTTCTCTCTCTCTCCCTTCCTCTAAAATCAATTTTAAAAAATAGTACTGACTTCTCATTTAGGACATTTCTCACAAGGGTACAGACAATTATTAATTCAGATGACAGTTCCATAGGACTTCAGAGTGTTCAAAGGACGAGCTTCACAAGACACAGGTGAGTCCAGCCGCCGCTCTAATGTGGGAATCCTAATAAGCACTTACCCAGCATTGCCTTGGATACCTCTGTGAACGGGGAAGTCACTACCTGATAAGACAACCCTTTCTATTTTTAAACCCCTGTTAAAAACAGTTCTTCCTTATGTTGACCTGAAATCTAAGGGGGCAAAGCCCACTTTCTCCCACCCAACACCTGAGAGGCACTTTAGCAGAGTGGCTAAGAGTGGGCTCGGAAGCTAGACTGCCTGGGTCTGGTCCTCCCTCTACCATTTATCAGCTGGGTGACCTCAAACAAGTTCCTTGACCTCCCTGGGCCTCACTATCCTCACATGCAATAGGAATAACAGCACCTATCCCATGGGATTCTGGTGGGAATTCAGTGAGCAAGTAACTGAGGCATTTTACGCTGCCTGGCACGGAGGAAGCTCCTGCAGTAGTAGCAGCAACAGGAATAACATCTAGGGAAAGTTGAAGATGGTAGAAAAGAAAGACCAGGAGAAAGGGTCCAGAAGAGACCAGAAGATTGGTCACCTTCTGATTCACGAGCCTGAATCTTATCAGTTCCAATGCAAGTGCCCTTGAGGGCCCGTCTTTGGAGATAGCCCGCTGCTAGCCAAGACCCCTACCTGTAGTCCACTTTACCATCTTCTGTTAGCGGTTTATCCGGTTCTTCCTCTTTTTTAACGCCCATTATATCTCCCAGTTTGGTTCCAGCCAGTTCCCAGTGTTTGTGTTGAGCCTGAAAAAAACACGAAAAGTAAGTCTGTACCATCCTGTGATGCGACTGTGTTCAGGAAACCAATCCCACGGTACAAGCTTCCTCTAGCAGCAGGTGCTAATTCCCACAAGGCATTCCATCTCCAGCCTTAGGCTCCCAAAGCACCCGGCCCAGTGGTCGTCCCAGCTAAGGTCCTGGTGGAGGGACGCAATGCCCCCCGCCAAGGACTGGTTCTTGCTCTGTGAGTGTCCTTTAACTTCCAAAAGGAACACTACCTATGAGCTCTAATATGACTTAAAAATGAAAAGAATATGCAGACTCCCCAGCCCCAGAAGACAAGCCAACCTTCTTGCGCTCCTTTTGCTCCCTGTGCTTCCGCACTGTTTGACTGCCTTTCCGAGCAATGATGGCCAGGTCGGAAGTGGCATCCTTGACAGGAATCACAGGCTCTGGCTGCAGGGAGTTGAGGGGAAGAGAAATTCCCACTGATCATCAACCTCAACAAGAAGGTCCATTTCCCAACAGCCCCAGTAAATGAAAGGGGTGGCTGCCCTATTGTGATGGGGTGTACTTTCCCCTTCCCTTCCTTTCTGAGCTTGCTGGTCTCAGGCCACAGAGGAGCCTCACCTGCTTGGTGAAGACGATGCGCCCGTCCAGGAAGGGCGGCACCAGATTGTGCACCATCAGATGCACCTTGGCTGCGCTATCCTCTTCAAAGTCCTCATCCACCTCCAGCCGGTGGACCACCCCGCTGGTGAGCATGCGGTTGGTCTCCCAGCGTTCGTTATCCTGTAAGAACACAGTGGGAGGCCACACTCAGGATGAAATCAAAGGTGGTTCTGAGAGGTCACCAGGCAAGTGCATGCAAGAAGTCCTGACAGAGGGCTCTGGGGGCTGCAGCGAAGTCACAGGCCTCTCTACCCTGCAGCTGCTTAGACAGAAGAGTCGCTGGTCCCAAGTCACCTGCAGTCCTTTTTCCAAGAAGCGGCACATTCTATCTCAGCCAGAACCTCTGCCTGGGCACACAAATGGTGACTGGCCCCAGCCCCATTCAGTGACTCAAAGAACACAGACCACAGAGCCAAGCCCCACCCTACCAGTTCCCATCAACAGCACCCTCAAGGAAGTACTGCAAGGAGAGAAGCTTAAGTTGGGTTTTTTTTTAAGCTACTGTAAAGTTCCACACACTCCCCTCCTCCACCTTTAGAGAGTTCAGCTGCTCCTGGCACTTCGGCTGTAGGGACACTAGTTGTGCTGCCATCACCCGCACATGACCCGCTGCCCCTCCCACATGCCCCACTCCAGCTGAACCTGCTCCCAGCGCTATGGGCAGCAGCATCACCTCATTGATCTGTCTCCGCTGGGCCGAAATGCGCTTCTGCTTCTGTTTATGCAGGTGCTGCTCCCGCCTCCTCACGTAGTCCTCGGAGGAGTAGGCCAGGGGATTGTGGAACTCGTCGTACCCCTCATCCATCATGTACCAGTCCCGGTCGGCTTGCTGCAGTGCAGGAGACAAACCACAGCGAACAGGAAACAGGTCACGTTCATGCACAAGACATGGCCAGAAGGGGAGGGTGTTTGGTAAGAAGTCACTGGTGCGGCGGAGCAGGCCTGTGAGAGGTGCAGGTCACCCCCCTCTGAAATGAGCCTCTACAGGAGACCGCAGTGACCAACTATCTATGTAAGACTCCCTATGGCAGCTCATCATGTCAGCACTTCTCAGATTCACCACATGGTGGCACCAACACACAACTAGAGAAGGTGGGACCTGCCTTAGGTGAGAAGTTTCACTGAGAGCCTTGGGAGAGATTCCAGCGCTTGGGGACTGAACAAGGCTCAGCTCCCCTGAGACGATCATCAAAGTCCAATTCCACTAGAGCGTCACTCGCGGCCCCTGTGCTCTGACATATCCTGTCACCCCTTCCCCGATGGAAGGCCATCATCCCTCACTCCGTCCCTCAAAGATAAAAAGTTTTTACCCTCTGGTCATCCTCCCACTGCTGCCGCTCCTCTTCTGTGTCAAATGAAATCCCTTCTTCTCCATCCTCACGTCTCGCTAAAGGAGAACACGCAGCAGGTCAGACCCCACAACCCCAGCTTATCCCCAGGGGCCACCAACAGATCTGCAAGGTGCACAGCCCCTGAGGCACAGCTTTGCTCAGCCTGACCAGCGGGAGTGACCCTGCTTCCCACCGCCTACTCCCACCGGCCTTACCTCGGCCCCTGGACAGACGCGGGGTGGACCCTAGGTGTCTTCTGTCATCGGCCCACTCGTTGTACTTGTAGGATGGGGTTGGCAAGGGTGTGTCGTCTGAGTACTTGCTCCTCACAGACCTGGGAAACAGTATAACCAGCATCACTTACCAGTCACTGGGCTGAGACATGTCCCTGAGCTGCCACCTGCTCTCCCAGCCCAGAGTCCTTTGCCCTCATCCCATCCTCCCATGCCACCCACCCAGAGAAACTAGGCTGCTCTGCCCAGAACATCACCTATCCCGATCTCGACTGGACGGCCGGTGGCTCCGTTCAGAATCCCGATAGGAGGGTGTTGGGGAGGGCGATTCCCACTGGGAGCGCCGTGAGGAGCCATAGCCACCGTCCTCTTCCTCCCAGGTAGACCTTGACGGGGTGGCTGCGTCTGGGCACAAAAGACACATCCAAGGGAAAATGTAAATTAACCAAGACATGGCTCTAGAACTATTCGCTAAAAGGCAGCTTCCCAAATTTATTTTACTATTTGAGAACTATGTACCTATCTGTAATGGATAAGATGGTTCTGACAGTTTTTAAAGATAACTGCGTTTTGCCCTGGATGGTTTGGCTCAGTGGATAGAGCATCAGCCTGTGGACTAAAGGGTCCCGGGTTCGATTCTGGTCAAGAGCACATGCCCGGGTTGCAGGCTCGATCCCCAGTGGAGGGGCGTGCAGGAGGGAACCAATCAATGATTCTCTCTCATCATTGATGTTTCCATCTCCCTCTTCCTCTCCCTTCCACTCTGAAATCAATAAAAAAACTTTTTAAAAAAAGATATCTGCATTTTAACAGTTCAGTTTTCATCTGTTTGTAACATTTCAAGGAATTTCCTATTTGTCTCTGCAAACATAACCCTTTAAATGTAATTATTTTAATGGCTCCTTCTGCTCTCCAGCTCCTATTCTTTCCTGCCATATGGGAAAGCCGCCATTCCGTAAGCCGCCCCTCACCTTAAAGCATATCCATCTTCACTGAGAGGTCCAGGGTCTTCCCACCCGACTCAGAATGAGAGTCCTAGAATTCATGATGGAATCAGGAATTCTCTGCCCACAGCAGTCACACTGAGGAGGGGAGGTGCTCATCCTGCCTTTTATACGCCTGACCCCTCACAAACCACCACCAGCAACAGCTCAGTCTACCTTTAGGTCGGTGTCTCGGGCTCTCTGGTTCATTTCTCCTGCTGCGCTCTGACCCTCCATCCCGTTCCGATCTGCTGCTGTGCCGGCTTCTATCCCGCTCATCTGTCAAGAGTCACACGCAGAGCTTAGGAAACATGTGTCCCATCCCAACTTCCACCCGTCTTCACCCTCAGGAAAGGACAGGCCTTCCCACTCACTCACAGGTACAACCTGCACTGCTCTATCCATGGGCTCCTGACACTCACATGTCCCCATTCTTTCAAGGGGAAAAACAGTTACTGGCTAGAAAGTTTCAAACTCACAGTAACAGTTACCTTCCTGTAAGAATTCAGAAGAGGATAGTTACAAGTCTATAGTGAGTAGCTGCTTAAGAGTTACAAGTCTGTAAGGTATAAAATTAAACACTACTGAGCAAGGCCAGCACTGGACTATGTCTAGCTTTGCTCCATAGCACCGTCCTTTCTCTGTCATTGGCACTACTGTCAACTGTGATTTCTCAGACATACTACTCATTATCACCTTTATCACCAAGTTCCATAATAAAAGGAAGACCACACATTCAAACATAGCAGCTATGTTGCAAGGAACAGTTCTTAAACTGCCTGCTATTCCCAATCCCAACAGGGTCAAAACCAATCAGAATGACATTATGCAAAGAGGGCTTCGTAATTTAATGGGCATTATAAACACTCCTGCATCAGGAAAGATGC
This sequence comes from Myotis davidii, assembly GCF_000327345.1. Taxonomy (NCBI): domain Eukaryota; kingdom Metazoa; phylum Chordata; class Mammalia; order Chiroptera; family Vespertilionidae; genus Myotis; species Myotis davidii. The sequence continues at coordinate 3,272,312 of NW_006285234.1, read as the reverse complement.
TGGCACGTTCATTCAAATACTCAGTGGGCTATGGGACCTCTGCTGGGCACCCTACCTCTGTCCCTCTTGCGGTCACCATCTCGATCCCGCGACCTCTCCTTCCGATCCTTCTCTTCTTTGGACGAGGCGTAGACACCATGTTCCCGGCGCTCCCGCTCTCTCTGCCGACTACGTTCCCAAAACTCTTCGCTCACACCACCGGGGTGGGATGGAGTCTCGACCCGAGCAGAGCGATAATGTCTGGAACAGGGAGGGCAACAGGTAAAGGAGAAAAGCCTCGCCCACCTCTGGCTGTGCCCAACGAGTGACCTGTCCTTTTCCCCTTCATCCCCTGGTACTGCAGGCTTCCATACGGCAACGACCCACAGCATTCCTAACCACCACCATCTCCTTTAAATGTCCCCCACAAATCTGAAGAATGTACCAGTTCCTACCTGCCCTCAATACTATAAAATCAAATAAATCCAAGAAAAATGAGAGATAAATGTGGGACATGATTTCCTGGCCTCCATTTCATTCCCTATGGGTCAACCCATCCTAAAGCCTTTACCTGTCTTTCCGGCTACCTCGACCAGACTGGTCACTGCCGTCCTCCTCAGCATCCCTCTGGTCATCCTTGCTCTCTTCCCAGTCCTTGTAGGAAGAGACTTTGGATTTCTTCTTGTCCTCCCCATCGTCTTTCTCCTCTCGCTCCCTCCGTTTCAGGGAGGCCAACAAGTCCAGTCCCAGCAATGAAGGGCGGGGAGCGGGGGCCTTAAAGACATGCTGCTCACTGGCTGCACTCTTGGTCTTGCAAATAAGACCGCCAACCTGAGAGTCCCCATCAGTGCCTTCCAATCTATGGATCGAGGTGTCTTCACTGGAGTCCTCCATGATAGGTTCTGGGATTTCTCTAGAAGGAAAACAAGCCATTTGGCAAAGGACACAAGAGGGGAAAGGCTTAGCTCTGCTGTACCCTAAGATAGCTGTAGTCATGGGTATATTTAAGACCAGGATTTCTTAAGTACCTCTTGCTAAGATCCTTCCATCATGTCACTGACAATCTCAAAAGATCACCCTACTCCCACCTCAACAACACACATAAGAAATATACACACATTCACCCCAAATACCAGGATCCAAGACAGCATCCTCGGGCCTCATGATGGCACACGTATTAGAGCATGATGACATCTATAAAGGGGGTGTCGGGGATTTGAAGTCAGAAACCTACCTGTATGAGTGTAAGCAAATAACTTAATCTTTGGTTAGGCATAATTTCTACATCTATAAAATGGAAATACTTTTTGCTCTAATCCATGGACTTCTTGTGAAAATCAAACAACAGAGAATATGTGAAAGCTCTCTGTAAGTATAAAGAGTTACATAAATGCAATTGTTACATTATATCCTTTGCTGTGCTCCTATGCTGGGTCCCTTGCCATTTTTTTTCTTTTACATGAGTTCTTCTACCTCTCCCTCCCTTTAAACTCACAGAGACTGCAGAGATATTGGGGTACAAGGCTACCATCTATGTGATCCATACTTTACTAGCTTTTTTTGGACCAGTTGTATATAGAACTCAAAATCTGTTTAAAAATCATCTATGTTCATCAAAAACATTGACGAGAAGCACTAGGTTAGAAAACGGGTGTTTCTGAAGAGTGCTTATTTAGGTGGCTGTAAGATTTCCTGGTACTCCACTTGTAATTAATTCCTCTTTTCCTCCCATTATACACCATCCACCAATTCTGAGCGCTTGGATAATTGCCCATTCCAACAAGTCAGTGAAGCAAAGGCAGTGTCAAGGAGCGGTGTACCTCCAGAATCCAGAATGATTTGCACAGCTCCAATTAACGTGCACAGTTCTATGGAGGAATACAGTCAAACAGACTAGACACATAATATGGACACAGAAACAAGAGCTACGTTTTGAAAAATGTCATCAGGGGCCTGGCCTTGTAGGAAGTTTCCTCAGTGGTTAGAGCATCGGCCAGCCAACTGAAGGGTCATGGGTTTGATTCCCAATCAAAGGTCAAGGGCCAAGGGCACACATCTGGGTTGTAGTTTCAGTCTCGCCCCAATTGGGGCATGTGCAGGAGACAGCCAATCGATATGTCTCACATCAATGTGTCTCTCTCTTTCTCTCTCTCTCCCTCCCTCCCTCCTCCTACCTTCCTTTCCCCCACCCTTCCTTCCTTCCACTTTCTGAAAATCAATGGGGGAAAAAATATCCTCAGATGACGATTAGCAAAGAAAAAGAAAGAAAGGAAAATGTCGAGTAGGAGAAGGAAAAGCTGCATGTTGTTGACATCTGAATATACCTGTGAGAAAATCTAAGCAAGAAGGTGGAGCCGTACAGGCTGTGCTGGGAAGTCGTCTAACCTAGAAATATTGGAATGCCATTCCCATGCCATTCTACGCAGGAGAAAGGGCCCTGACTTGTCTGTCTTGCTGATGCTGTACTCAATGCCTAGCAAAACGCACGTTCGATGAATAAATGGATTAATGGATTTAAACTGATTAAAGGGAAACCGGAAGTGAGCCATTTGGAGAGACAGCAAGAGAAGATACCAGCGGCCCTAGACAAGGTGTCTGACAGCAAAACTTAATTCGCTGCTGAGATGAATAAGCAAGGAGCTAAGAGGCTGGATTCTGGAGAAGGATTAATGACAAGGAGGCTACATGAGGTAGGAGGGGGGAAAAAGCAATGGAAGAAAGAAACTGGATTTACTCATTGAACAATTATTCATTCAGTGCCTCCCCTGAGCCCATCGCTGTTCTGGGAAATAGGGACAGAGCAGAGAACCAACCAGACGAAAACCCCCTCCCTCTTGGGGTTAACATTCTAGCAGAGGAGATGGCCTAGAGATACAATGTGTCAGCGAAGAGGAAGGCACAAGGCTCAGACGTCCGTGTGGGAGCGGGCTAATGCAGAGGCCCAAGGAGGGCGACCCGGGAAGCATCCCTGGCCGCAGAGGCCGCCCCGGGTCCGAGCAGAACAGAGAGAAAAGCCCGGCCAGGCAGGACCCGCGCGGGTAAGACAAGCCAAGTGACAGGGACCACACTTCCCAAACCCGGGCCCGACCTGAGCGAAGGACAGACACCCGCCGCCTGGAGCCGCCATGATCGGCTCCGGAAGGAAGAAGGGACACTCACCTCACCAAGCCTGACTCTCGGGAGGTTCTGTCCCGGATCCCGGGGCGCCGGCGCCGCCACCCCTCGCTCAGATCGCCTTAGAGAACCAAAACCTGCACCTTGAACGCCGCCATTATTGTCCCATAATACCTTGTGCGGCCCCTTCTATCCGTCCAAAGAGACCATAGAGAGCGACCCGGAAAATGCCGGTTCCTGGCTCCAGGCCCGGGACATAACGCGACCAAGCCCTCAAGACTAGAATGCCCGCCTCTGGGCCTCTGACCAGAGACACTTCCGAGTCTCGCCGCGACCAACCACACCGGCCGGAGAAGCGAGACCCCGCCTCTAGCCCGAGAGGGTGGGAGGGAACAGGAAAGAGGCCGGGCATGTTTAGTAAGGGCGGAAGTGACTCCACGGCTTCCGGTCAGAGCCGGTCAAGTAGACGGCGACTAGAACCACCGGTTTCTTGGGCTACGCTGGTTCATCTACTGCGCCTGTGCGTTTTCCTCTTCCGTTTCCGTTTCCTGAAGTGGATCGCCCAGGGTTGCTAGGCAACAGCCCCGGGTGGCTTTGCCTTAGGGTCCCTGAGCGCTTCCGGCCGCAGAAAGGAGCCGCCGGGGTCCAGACCTGGGAAAAGAGGCCGCGTCGCCGCCGGCAGTCCTGAAGTTCGAGGGAGGAAACTTGTACAAACAAAGTAAGTGTCGTCTTCCCTACCGCGGACATCATTAAAGTTTAACCAGGGACTCCTGTGTTTTTCAAGAGTGAACTGTATTTTCCACACCCGGCGGGGAATCCGGGTGCCCGGCGGCCGACTTAAGTCGTACGCGAAGTTTCCACCGCGCGGGCCGGAGGCGCCCCACCCCGGCCTCGTTCCAGGGTCAGCGGTGCGGACTGTTTGGGGAGGGGAAAGACGCGCACCCGACGTAAAGAAAGCTCCCCTGTCTGTCCGCTCGCAGCGGTCGCCGCTGGTGGCGTGGGGGTTATTCCTTCCCACTTGCTTCTGTTGGTAAGTTCGGGTGATGGTGAGGTTTTGTACCGAGACTGTGGAGTGTGGTAGCGCACTGTCTCGTAACTTTTCTTTATCATGAGAACTTCGCAGTACCCGCGATGTGCATCTCTAACAGTACGTGGTGGCTTTCACGGTACATTGCAGAACTGTACTGTCTTTCCTTCGCCAGTGCCCTCTTAAGTTGCCATGTAAGCTAGTTCCAGGGTTTTGCCCCTGTCAGTGGGACGAGTATCCTTTGCGTGTAAATCTTTGTGCGTATGTCTGTTTCCTATGGTTCAGCTTTTTCTCAAGGAGCGTGTCGCCTCTCTGCGCTCCAGCAGGGACTGTGAGTGCCTGCCCTTCATTCACACGCTTTCCATTTTTGTTTAACCTTTACCAATTTAGATGGCTTTTTAAAAATATATCTTTTAATTTGCTTTCCTTTGCGCTTACTGTAGTGTATTTATGGTTCATTTGTTCTTGTTCTTTTGTGACCTCTCTTTTGGCATCCTTTACTGTGGGCATTTTCTTAGGTTATTGTCTCAGTTTCTCTCTCCTTCCAACATTTATCCATTCTTTCCTCTCCACCCCCTTTTGACAGCTCTGCCCGCCCCCTCTCTTCTTCCTCTTTATCAGGAACATACAGGGGTTGCTGTTTGCTTAAATTCTAGCGGTGGGACAGGTTCATCTTCTCTTTGACGTTCCCTTTCATCAGTAATTTGTTCTACCACTCACATTTGATGAAGTCCCTCCTGGCCGTCAGCTTCCCTATTTAGAACAATTTCATTTCCTATATGAAATTTTATTAATTCATATCTTAAAATGTGGCTTGTCACACACACACACACACACACAAATAAACAGAAAAAGAAAGCCTCCCTTCTCGTAGCATTAGCCAACTTTGGAACTGAATTTAAAGTACCGAGTATATCAGTGGGTCTCTTGGATGGATGCAGAAATAAAGCTCCTTGACCCGAGACTTTCTTGATCATAAAAATGGGAACTTACTATATGTAGTAGAAGGAACACTAGAGTACAGATTTGGTGGCCTGGCTTCCAGTCCTAATTTTTGTAGCTAGAAGTGTAACTATAAGCAAACTAGTATGTAAAATGAGGGGTTTGGACTAGGCAGAGGGAGAGCAGTAGCTGAATCTCCTAACTGCAGGCTGACCTCCTGCACAGCTACCTTCTCCACCACACAATTCCGGTCACTCCTCCCTTCCATGACTCCTCCAGGTGTAGGGGTGGGAACAGCACCCCGCTGTTACTCACCCCAGAGTATAGCACTGTACCCTATTCTTTTCCTATATCCTGCCTTCATGGGAGTCCCCCAATTGCCAAATTTGAGGGTGTCATCTTTTTTTCACATGAAATACTGACTGGCGAATGCCCATTGGTATTTCTAGTGAATGCGTAATAAAACTCTGGAAAGTACATGAGAAGCTAATGGAAGTAGCTACCTGGTGTGTGGGGAGAAATGGGGCAGCAGGACTAGGCCAGTGAGGGGAGGGAAAAGGAGGGAGGGAGATTTTTCACCCTATTCCTTTCTATATTCTTGCTTTTTAACTGGTAGACTTATTTGTCACCAGATTGTGCATTGGTTGTGTTCGTTTTACTTTTCTGATTCTGTGTTGTGATACTGTGTTCCGCTGGGGAAAAAACATGCATACGGTGTGTCCCCAAGACATGTAACACTGTAATAGTGGTACACTATAACAGCTGATGGCTCAACTTTGAAAATGAAGTGTATTGTAAGAAACGCTGCCTTTATAATTATTCAAAGTGTGTGTACATTTTGGGGGGACTATATTACCTACTCCAAGAATTAATTTTTTAAAAAATGAGGACTCATGCCCTTAATCTGCCTTTAAACATTGCAACTTTATTTCAGGACTGACAGTGAGGGATTCATTGGATTATTTCAAGATGAGCTTTCTGTTGCCCAAGCTGACTAGCAAAACAGAAGTCGACGAGGCAATAAAGAGCACTGCAGAGAAGGTGTTGGTTCTCAGGTTTGGGAGAGACGAGGATCCTGTCTGTCTGCAACTAGATGACATTGTAAGTAAATATTTAAAATAATTTTTTTTAATCTGTACATTCTTACTTCAACATCTGCCAGGTGCATGCAGGAACGCAGGCAGGGTCTGGGATAGAGCTGTTCAGTTGTTAGTATGCTTTCCTAAGAGCTGAGCCCCTAAACCTGTGATTGTGCCGAATCTGTGCTGGGTGTCCTTCCCCTCTAGCAGCTGTCCAAGCTCCACTTCACCAACAAGGCAGTGAGAGACCCGAAACATTATGAACAAGCACCTGTGACCATTATCTCACAACACTGGCTTCATTACGACTACTGTTCCCAAGGGGAGAAATGAATGCCAGAGAGGCCAAGTGACGTCCCACAGGCACAGAACCACGAAATTGCAGAGCTGGGGTTTGAACTCTGTTTTCTCTGCCTGCAAATCTGCTTTACTAGTGTGCTGCTCCAGCATGCGCCCGATGATGATCTCTGACTTCACCACCCGTCTTCACACTCCGGTGAATAGGAAGGGCAGTTTGGGACAGAATAGGTTTATTCTTGTGTCTGTTTATTATGGAGAGAGACTCACTCCAGAACTAAGACCTCTGTTCTATTGCTGATGTCACTGTTGTGTCACTATTTTGTTTATTATGGAGAGAGACCTACCCCACTATTTCTATTGCTGACATCACTCTATGGATGGAGTGTAAGAATCCTCATTATCGCGATTAAATATGAGTATGTGATGTGTTACTCTGTGGGGTAAGGGCCAGAGGATTATACCTCAGCTGTAGGGAGGAAGGACTACCACTGGAGGTCAAGAGCACAGACTCTGAAGCCAAGCTCCCTCTGTTCAAATCCACACCTGACTAACTGCCTACTAGCTGTGTGTCCAGGGGCAGATTACCTCCCTAGGCCTCAGTTTCCTCACCTATGAAATGGGGACTGTTAGAGTGCGTACCTCATAGGAACGTTGTAGGTTTAAATGAGTTAAAAGTGGAAAGCAGTTAGGGTAGCACATAATAGTGCCATGTAAGTGTGTGCTTTTTATATATATAACTATCATTTATGTGGAGATTATAAAGAAAAACATTTGGGGGAATTTCGATGTCTGTAGTACATGTTTATGAGTTGTTGTGTTTTTGCTTTAAGTGAGCATGGATTTTATAAATCCATGAAAAGTTCATAAAAACTTTACAATCAAAAGTAGAACAAAAATGAAGGAATATATTCACATATGAATGATAAAGTTACACTGTCTAATGTGGAACTCAAACAGGCTGGATTCTTGGCCCAGGAATTTTTTAAAACAGAATATTCTATTAAAACGTTTTGTAGCAGAAACAGTGGTTTCATGTTGCAACCTACATCTCTCCTCATTTGCAGCTTTCCAAGACCTCTTCTGACCTGAGTAAAATGGCTGCTATATATCTGGTGGATGTGGACCAAACTCCAGTCTATACACACTATTTCGACATCAGTTACATTCCATCCACTGTGTTTTTCTTCAATGGGCAGCATATGAAAGTGGATTATGGGTAAGTTAGGCTGACATGAAGCTATAACAGTCTAAGTTTCCTTTTCAGCAGTTCGGTAACTTACCTATTTGCTTGCAGTGTTGGCTAGGTGAGTCTTTTATTGATACTGTCTCTTCAACAGATACTCTAATTTTTTTATGTGCAACTTGGTGCAAAATGAGTATTCTGGCATGATTGGCAAATTTTAATTTTCTACTTAAGTATGAAAGAATAGTACAGGCTGTGAAGCACTAATCATCCTTCAGCCTTGAAAATATCAAACCACTTTCTTACAAGTTCCCCAGGGATTTCATTTAAAACAAAATATGTCACTGTTAAACTTTTGGGACTGATAGTTTGCATTTATAAAAGAAGTACTCCTTTCAGCAAACTAAGACATGCTCCTCTCTTGCCAAGTTTCCTGTCTTCTGCCAGGAAAGAAGTTGTTCTTTTGTTGGAAGTTATTCTTCAACAAAGCCTGTCAAGTATAAGTAACATGAAGTCTTCTGTAATGCCTTCTGCCCAATAAGCATCCCAGTATTTAATATTTATATTGAAAATATCCATAATTTTTATTTTTTCTTAATGTGGTTGAGATATCCTCTTGTCTAGATCTATGTACCTGCTTTGTCATTATTAATTTGAAAGGTGTAAAATGTTATGTGTATTTGAAGAAAATTCTGAAAGTGGGCAAAATTGGCTCCAGAGATACTTATTTCATCATTGTTTAGGAAGCAAAATATTTAGAATTTAGATGTCCACAAAGGGATACTAGATACCAATTTACTCTGATGTTGTAGATGCATGGTTAACTTTGAACAAAACATATGTTTTTTAAAAACCACATTGCAAAATAGAACGTGTGATATAATTCCCATTACTGTGAAAAAAATGCACATAGAGACACATGTACGTACATATGATTGGAGGGATATATACCAAAATGTGGCAACTTTTTTTGTCTTGAAAAATTTCTGCAATGAACATACTTGATGTTCAAAATAGTGAAGAAAAAAAAGGAAGAAGGAAGGAAATTAATACCCACTACTCAGAAATGGAAGTGACTGGAACTTGGAGACCACAACTAGGGCTTTGCACAGTGCCTAGCCAAACACAACAACAATGAAACAAACTATGCCCACACCAGTACTCAGGGAATTGTACTTGAGAATGAGTTGAGAAATGGTTAAAATACATTTTGAGCAGAAGCTTTCCATATGATAGAGCTTACATGTTATTCCATGCCCACAGCTCTGGTTTTAGTCGTATATCAAATGGGCCCTGTAATTGCAAATGGAAAAATCATTGTTGGGCCTTATGGCTAAAGTCTCCCTTACAGGAAGAGCTACTGTTCGTTTTGTTTACCCTGAAGGTCTTCAGCAAGTAAATATTCAAAGTTCTGAGCCAGGTTGTTTCTCTTCTGTGCTACCTAGGTCTCCAGATCACACTAAATTTGTGGGAAGTTTCAAAACCAAACAAGACTTCATAGATTTGATTGAAGTAATTTATCGAGGAGCAATGAGGGGAAAACTTATTGTCCAAAGTCCAATTGATCCCAAGAATATTCCCAAATATGACCTTCTCTATCAAGACATTTAGCACATTAACTACCGTCAAAGCTGAAGAGAAAGGCCCATCTCGAAACGGTACGCGAAGGCAGCTGTGCTGTTTCCCGGATCCTTCGGAAAGGTGCTCAGCGCCCCGGGGGAGAGAGGTTTGACTTGTATAGAAAATACTAGCCTGAGTGGAAGACCCACGGGACTGTGATGACCTGGGGAGCCTAAGTGTTCATTCCCCACAAACCTCAGAGCAATCAAGTCAACTGTGGTCAATTTCCCTGCATGATTTGTTTGACTTTTCTTTATATTGTGCTTTTCTTTATCTCTTAACATAATACAGAATTTTCCTAAACATTGGCTAGTACAATTTGATTTAACTATATTTATTTGACACACAAGTAAAATGGAAAGAGCAAAAATACTTATTTTCTACTCTATATGTACATACACACACCTCTTTCTCACCCTCAACCTTGCCCATTCCTCCACTCACATATTTCTATTACTCATGCTCTCTGATCTCCAGTCCTAATTATCCCAGTTTCTCTTGGAATGAATAATTCTCCACTGATAGCAGGCAAGTTTGTTTTATTTTGGAGCCTTCCTGGTTCACACTTCGAAAACAGTGTCTTGGTTTGCAAATGTACTAGCCTTTGTGCTATTAAATTACCCAGGAAGTGAGACTTGAACCTTTACCATCCAGCACCCAATTTGAGCTAAACAAAGAATTAACTACCCTTAGCAAGTAGGAACAGAGCTCTCCCAGAGTCAGAGTTCCACCTCTTCCTGAGACAAAACTGCTTCAGGGGCTCATGACTAGAAAGAGAGAGAGAATCAGAATTGTTAGAAAGCATAGGGGCTGCTTTTCCCACTTGGAGGAAACCTCTCTACAGGAGTCTGCATTCTTGTAGTATGTAGCTTGTTAATACTAATAAAGGAAGAGAGCCAGAGGGAAGCCAGACAGTGGAAGCATGGTCATCTGGGCAGCTTTGCCAGGAAACTACAGGTTCACGCTCCCCAGGGAACCACCATGCCATTCCCTGCAGATCACGGGAAAGGATCAAACAAAAGGGGAGGTGGACAGACAAAGCGGGAGATGGGCGCCTGTGCAGTGAAGTCGGTGATGTAGGGGAGGTGCTTATCTGTCAGTCTAGCCTGGGGAGCAATGGATTGGCTAGGAGGGTGGAGCCACCACAAGTGCACAAAATTTTGGGAGGTTAAAATCCCCAAAGAGTTCCTCCTCTCTTGCTCTTGCTTGCTTGCTCTCTTGCTCCATGACCCAGGCTTGCCCGTGCCTTCGCCTGTTCGCTCTCCATTGCTCTGGCCTTAAGCCGCTGAGTGGCCTCTGGCTATGCAGATTCGCACACAGTGGACTACAGCCAGGACCACAAGCTAAGCAAGCCGGATGCTGGACTGGACTTTAATATGGAGCAGGAACTCTGGTCAGTGGCCTTCATTCTGGCCCCGCTGAAGACAAGATTGGATTTCTTCCACGGCGAGACGGACAGAAATAGGACCTTGGAGGAGAGCCCCCTTAATTTTACATCATTAATACAGCTTTCCAGGAAACCTCATTCTCTCGCAGGGACCTCAGGAAATTTTTTTCTCACAGCACCCCAAGTACTCCACTTCCACCGGTAATAAACACAAGCCATCCGAGTTTTCCATTTCACAAAGAAATGCTCTTCAGGGATTCCCAGAAGAGAGATTCCAGAACCCTTTCAGACAGGAAGCTCTTTTTCTAACTGAACTCTTCGGCTATAAACCTTTAGTACATCGCCCAGCCAGCATGGCTCAGTGGTTGAACGTCGACTAGGAGATAACAGTTCGATTCTTGGTCACAACAAATAAACAAGTTTCGGGCCAATCCCCAGTGCGGGCACGCAGGAGGCAGCCGATAAATGATTATCTCTCATCATTGATGATTCTGTCTCTCCCTTCCTCTCTGAAATCAATAAAAATAGTTTTTTTAAAAATAAGGATGCAGCAAGGAGCTCAGCGTTTGTATTCAGACAGACTTAGATTTAGGGTTCGGCCTTGCTGCGTAACCTTAAGCAAATTACATAACTTCTCAGAGTCTGTGTTCCCTGTCTGTAAAACAAGGGTAATGATGACCTTTCTGAGAGCTGCCTCAGTAGGCACTCAGTGAGTGTGACCAGCAGTGAGACAGTTTGTATCACCATAGGGCTTTCCAGTCGGCCTGCAGTGTTTGCTGACACAATCCCAGTACACGCTGCGCCACTTGGCTGCTGCTGTACCATAAAGGAAAGGATAAAAAGGTCCAAGCCCCCCGGCCCCCCAAAAAGAAAAAAAAAAAAAAACACAGAAATGAGTGAAAAGAAAGCTCTTTATTGTTTGCCTTAGACATGCAGGTCTGGAGCCCATCGGTTTCACACCAGCTTTTGTCCCTCCACCCCCATCCAGTTCCCCTCTTCCAGAGTGAAATCTAGCACACGTTAGTTGTCGGCCGTGGTTTTCCGAATCCAGTCCAGGATGGAGTGCACCTTCACATACACACCGTACTCGGCCACGCTACAGCTCTTATCAAAGCTCAGGATCCCCGCCGCGTACCAGGTGTCGTCATCAGTGTCATGGACAGCAAAGGCGCTGCCAGCATCCCCGAAGCAGGTGTCCTCCTGGTACTTGGACAGGCCAGCGCAGAAGGTGTGCTCGTTCAGTATGGGCTGCACCCCCACAGGGCTCTTGAGCTCCTTCTTTTCGGGCACCGTGCTGTTTTCATAGTGCCGCACACAGCTGTCCTGGTCAGCCACAGGCAGCATGACGTACTTCAGGAGCTGGGTGAAGTTAAAGTTGGCGTTTCGTCCCCAGCCAGACACATAACCCATGCGATTCACTTCCGCATAATCTTTGGAAGGGAGGCAGATGGGCATTATTTTCTCACCCACGGGCACCTTCTGTTTGAGTTTAATGAGCCCGATGTCGACCTCGAGGTAGTTAGGGTGGAGAATCACCTTCTCAACCTCCACAAGTTGCTGCTTCCCCAGATAGAGTCTTAAAGTGGGGGCAATATCTTTTGCCTTTGCGTTTTCCTCATGACCCAGGAAGAGGTTCTTAGCCGTGGTCAGCAGCCATTGCTCGCTGATGAGCGTGGCCCCCGTGGTGAGGTTATGATGCGAAATCATCTTGGCCTGCCAGGGAAAGCTATCTTTGGCATCCACCGAGCCACCCAGGATCCGCTGGACCTGATCTACCGGGTTCTTGGGCTTCCCGCACACTGTCAAGGAGAGCAAGGAAATCATGAGAAACGCGAGGATCTCCCCATCTGGGAGGGGGAAAGCTTCGGCTGTCACTGCGGTCTACAGGATCATTGTTCATCTCTTCCGGCCAGGAGTGTTTACACGCTTTGCTTTACCATCTGTCCTCTTGTTTCCAGTGTTTACCGTCAGTTGTTTCTATCGCTAAGGCAGAGCTCCATTACTGCTTTCCTAACTCACCAAAGAAACAACGCTGAGATTGAGAAACCCTGGCTGATGAGCTGTATGTGTATTCAACAGTTTGTCACAAGGACATGTCCACCATTCCTTGAAATTCATTATAACTCATTCTCTCTGAATAAAGAGGGATCTATAGTAGCATTGGCCAGAACTCACATACTGCGATTAATACAAGGCAGGTTAGCAGTTCCACACCACTAATAGCAGAAGAGGGCAGGCAAAACCCTCCTGTTCCAAGAGGGGAAAAGAGCAATAGCTCTTCCTAATGACAAGAAACAGAATCCCTATCCATCCAGCTTTCTGTCATCGTTCCCTGGATTGGGGTTAGTTACGTCCTCCCTGATAGTTCTTCCTAGAGCTGGCTTTACCCTGGGACCCTGGCTCTCTGGGTGGGTTGTCTGTACACTTAGGGTCTCCAGATCCCCTGGGGGCAGTGTATACAGTGGGTTCCGTCAATGCCCTGCAGGCCTGAATAAGCAGGAACCTTCGTGAACTTTTTAAAGGAATCATCACCTAACTGCTCAGTTCCCTGCCAGCCATTTGTGGTTCTCCCTGGTCCCAGGTCTTGGCTTTCGTATGCTCAGGAGAAGCCACACAGGAGGGGCATGTGCCTCTAGGACATTCCGACCAATATCCCTGCCCAAGCATTGAACCCTCAACGGCCTATCCTTGGTCTGCTTCCCAGGCTCTCGGCTGCCTACCTGCTTCACACTCAGGAAGCTGCTCTCCAATGGCCTTGTTTGTCCACTTCTTCTCACTGTTCAAGGTGTACACTCCTGCAACAAAAGGAAAGAGATGAGCCAAAGGAGAAACTCAGTCTGGACCTAGTGCAGGAGAGAAGGTATTTAAAGAAAAAAATTAGAAAAGGAGAAGGAAGGTGAGGGAGGGGCAGGGAAGAGAGGAAGGGAGGATCACTGTCCTAGAAGCCTAGACCAGGACAGAACCGTGGTCATGGTGGTCATGGTGAAGCCATGCAGGGTGGGATCAGGGTCCAAATCCTGCCTCTACCTCTTGCAGGCTACCTGACCTCTCTGTGCCTCAGTTTCCTCATCAGCAAGTAATAATAATAGTATCTTTGTAGAGGGGTGTTATGAAGACTAAGTGAGCAAATGAATGTAAAGCACTTACAACAGTGCCAGGAAGGTAAGGACTTCCAATGTCATCACCATCACCATTGTTGGTTCTTTTGCCGCACCCTTTGCCAGATCTAGATGTAGCTCTCACTCTGAGATGGGTAGGCTATGAGGCATCCCCTCCCCTTAACAAAAGACAAAGCTTGCCGCTGAGCAAAGTTAATTAGCCCAAAAGGCCACAGCACTGGGAACAAACCCCCTCATTAGAATCTGCATCTCCTGGCTCTGAGGATAACCCATGAATTTCCTAGCCAGTCACCCGACTCCACTCATCATGGAAATGCCAGGATGAGGAGGGCACAGGGACGCTTGTCCAGGTCTCACCATCGCCCTCAGTGCGCAGCCTGTAGTAGGTCTTACACTGGTAGCGAACCGAGTGCTCCACGTAGCCATTTGCAACCTCCGGGGCCTTTGGGCAGCTGTCATCTGCAAAGGAAAACAGGAAGAGGAGGTTAATATTCAGAAATGGCTCTCAGAGACCCATGAAAAGTCAGATGAGAGGAAGCTGCTCTGTACGTCAACCTTCCTCCATCCCAAGTGGAAGCCATGCAGTGGGCAGTCTTTCCTTATTTCTGGCTGGCTCCCGAGGTTTTAACAGTAGTGAAAGGCCAGCGAGTAGGATGAGAAGAGGGTATTTGGGTCTCCTGAAGAAAGGGTGCAGATCACACAGGGTCAGCCACAACAGGCACTGGGGTGCACAGCGTCTGCCCCACCCAAAGACCTACCTGCATTTTCTGGGTTCTCGTTGACCGTGTCCACTGCAAAAAGCTGCCCCCAGAGCAGGAGGGTGACGACAGTTCCCAGGGCGCTGCAGAGAGAAGACAGGAAGGAGTGCAAAGCTGCTCTCCCTGCTTCACCCTTTCACCCCACACACACACCTCCCTCCCTTTAGGCAGCCAGGAAATAAAATAGCCACGTGCAAGCACTGGGACCCACCAAATGCATCCTTTACAGCTTCCCAGTACACCCAGGCCCAGCAAGCTCTCTGCTGCTGGGAATTCTCCATAAGCCTCAGACAGGAACCACCAAGATAGGGAGGCACACAGGTGTGTGGGCCTCAATTTCAGAAGCATTAATCTAGTAATACATGGGCTCTCCCGCAAGGAGAGGCTTCCCTTGGGCACCTCTGGAGTGCCAGGCTACGAGCCCACTCAGATAAAATGTGGACTGCGGAGCCGGGAACGTGGGGATTGACTGTGCTAGTCTCTCCACTTTTCAAAATTCCCCATAAGGAAAGGTTTTTAAATATTTCATTTAAAATACTTATATAGTGTGTGTCTTATTTTGTGATCATTTGTCTTCGTGAAATGGTATATCAAACCCCAAAATGCCAGCAGGTTCCCTGGAGGATAACTGGCTCCCTGACAGCATGAGTGGACACGGGCATCAATGCACAGGCCACACCTGCCAGTTACCCATCTCACTGACAGATGTCAGCTCCTCGGGGATTGCTTGCTTAAGTTTCTAGTATGGCTACTTCAACATTTCCAAAGTCTTTTTATTTTTATAAAATCGAAGTGCCTTAATTGTGTCGTCCAAATATGCCACTATTGGTCTTATTACACATTTTTTAAAGGAAAAAAAAATCTAAGAAATACATTGAAAATCCCAGCTACTGCCATCTCCTACAAAGATGAAAATTTCACAACCTCTGCCCTAGGTGGTTTTTCTCAGTGGTTAGAGCATTGCCTGTGAACTGAAGGGTCTCAGGTTTGATTCCGGTCGAGGACACGTACCTCTGTTGCAGGCTTAATCCCTGGCCCCAGTTGGGGCACATGCAGGAGGCAACCAATCGATGTGTGTCTCTCACATTGATGTTTCTCTCTCTCTCTGTGTCTCCCCCTTCCTTTCATTCTCTCTAATAAAAAAAAAATCAATGGAAGAAATAGCCTCAGGTGAGGATTAACCAAAAAAAACACAACTTTACAACCTCAAGGAAAAAAAGATATTTCTTAAAGTAAGTCACGTCTCCTGAGAAAGACGGCAGTATCAGAAGGCATTGCCTCTTACGGGTGCAGAAAAGCAGAGGACTTAACACACTGCGCCCTTCAGTTCACTATAATTTAGCCCATTTACCCCATTTCTTCATTGTATTTTTACATCTGTTCTGTAGGCTTGTCATGCAGCTAAGAGAGGTATGCGAAGGAGGATGAGATGAGGAACAAGAGAAAGGGAAGGAAAGTGGGCAGAGTTGTGGACTCACCGCATCTTTGGTTGGTCCTGCCTCTGGAAGAGCAGTGCTGTGGGGTGCAGCGGCTGGTGCTTTTAAGCCTGTAATATCTCACCCACCCCTTTCCGATGTTGTAACCCTGTGTCTACACAAGTTTGACCTTGTTAAGGGCACTGGCATTTTCCAGTAACAGAGCCACAAACATCCCCGTTAAGAGTGGAGCTCTTGCCTCACGCTTGAGTTTTCCCTGGTGTTCTTTTACAAACCCAGAGACACCTGGCCCCATCGTGACCCCAGGTAGCTAGCTGCCAGAGAGTTTCCCGAAAACGGCCCCTGGGCGGGCTGGGGAAACAATCGATCTGAACCTCCTTGTTTTGGAGGGTAAAAGCACTGAAAAAAGCCCTTCTTTGGGGTTACTTCAAACCCCTCTGAACACTCCTGCAACCCAGCTGAAATGGGGCTCTAATAAAGAGCATTTCCTTTCAAGTATTTCCCCCATCCTGTGTTGACATCTTCCTGTTGCTTCAAAGCTCTCCATCCTGAAATCAGTACAGTGTATGTATTGTCTTCTCTGATTGCTGTTTGCAAGAAAGCACACAAAATAGTTAACACAGTAGTGTGGACGGGCACATACCATACTCAACAGTAGTGGTTCTCATGGTTTTATGGACCAGTAATTAAGACATAAACAGATGAGAAGGTGTATATGCTTCAGCCAGATGTTTGCACCTGCTTATCCCAATTACTATTCAACTGAAATTAATAGCAACTCAATAAAAGATTGCTTTATTCAGTAAAAATAGGTAAGCGGGCCCTGGTTAGGTTGCTCAGTTGGTTGGAGCATAGTTCCATACATCAAAAGGTTGCAGGTTCAATTCCTGATCAGGGCACATACCTAGGTTGCAGGTTCGATCCCCAGTTGGGGGGCATAGGGAAAGCGAGCAATGGATGTCTCTGTCTCACAATGGTATTTCTCTCTTTCTCTCCCTTTCTCTCTCTTGAAAAATCAATGAAAACATATCTCAGATGAGGGTTGAGGGGGTTGGGGTAAGTGGTTCTTAAATTAGGATGTACAAAAGAATCACTTTGGGATATTCATGGTGACACTGAGGTAATATCAAAATAATTAGAAATAGCCCTAGTTGGTTTGGCTCAGTGGATAGAGCGTTGGCCTGCGGACTGAAGGGTCCCGGGTTTGATTCCAGTCAAGGGCACATGCCTGGGTTTTGGGCTCGATCCCCAGTAGGGGGTATGCAGGATGATTCTCATCATTGATGTTTCTATCTCTCTCCCTCTCCCTTCCTCTCTGAAATCAATAAAAATATATTTTAAAAATAATAATTAGAAACCTCACAAAAGTCCATTAATAAAGGAATGTGTAAATCAGTGGTTCTCAACCTTCCTAATGCCACGACCCTTTAATACAGATCCTTATGTTGTGGTGACCCCCGACCATAAAATTATTTTCATTGCTACTTCATAACTGTAATTTTGCTACTGTCATGAATCGTAATGTAAATATCTGATATGCAGGATGTATTTTCATTGTTACAAATTGAACATAATTAAAGCATAGTGATTAATCACAAAAACAATATGTAATTATATATGTGTTTTCCGATGGTCATTCGACTCCCAAAGGGGTTGTGACCCACAGGTTGAGAACTGCTGGTGTAAATTATGGGTGGTATATTCCTATAATGGAATATTATACAGCCATGAAAAATGAATGAACTATGAAAAGAACCTGGATAATCTCATCAACATAATTTTTAAAGAATACTGCAGATTTCAGAAGATATTCAGAATGACTCCACTGTTGCAGAGCTCAGAGTCAAACAAAATTTGGCAATGGATTATTAGCTATGACACCAAAATTGCATACAACAAAAGGGAAAAAAAGGAAAAAGAAAAAAGTTGAGTTCATCAAAATTAAAAACTTTGGTGCATCAAAGTACAATATCAGGAAAGTAAAAAGACAATCTGTGAATGGGAGAAAATATTTGCAAACCATATATCTGATATGGATTATATAAAGGATTCCTACAATAACAACAAAACAACCCAATTAAAACATGGGCAAATGATTTGAATAGACATTTCGCCAAAGAAGATATACAAATGGCCAATGAGCACGTGAAAAGATGCTCAACATCACTGGATGATGTCATTAAGGAAATGCAAATAAAAGCCACAATGAGACACCACTTCACACCTACTAGATATAAGTGTTGGCAAAAAATGGAAAAAGTGGAATTCTGATACACCATTTTAAAATGGTGTAGTTTCTGTGGAAAACAGTTAAATAGTTCCTCAAAACTCTAAACATAGCCCAGCCAGCATGGCTCAGTGGTTGAGGGTCAACCTATGAACCAGGAGGTTGTGGTTCAATTCCTGGTCCTACAGGTTGTGGGCTTGAACCCCAGTGTGGGGCAAGCAGGAGGCAGCCCATCAATGATTCTCTCTCATCATTGATGTTCTTTTTTTAAAATCTTTATTGTTGAAAGTATTACGTATGTCCCTTTTTTTCCCCATCAATCCCCTCCAGCCTACCCCAGACCCTCACCACCCCACTGTCTGCATCCATGGGATATGCATTTGTACTCCAGTCCTTCACTACCCTATTACCTGTGTCCATGGGTAATGCATATATGAATACAATGTCTTGAGTTGATTACCTCCCACCCAACCACCCTCCCCGCCTTCCCTCCGAGATTCCACACTCTGTTCCATGCTCATTGATGTTTCCATTTCTCCCTCTCCCTTCCTCTCTGAGATCAATAAAAATACATTTAAAAAAAAAACTGCACATAGAATTGCCATACAATCCAGCAATTCTACTTCTGTGGATATACCCAAAATAATTGAAAACAGAGACTCAAACAGACCATTGTACACCAATGTTCATTGTGGCATGATTCATAATAGCCAAAAGGTAGAAAAAAATCCAAGTGTTCTTCAACAAATGAATGGATATACAAAATGTGTCATATACATACAATGGAATATTAGTCATCTATAAAAAGCAATGTAGCCCAGTGCAAAGGCTTAGTGGTTGAGCGTCAACATATGACCCAGGAGGTCATGGTTTGATTTCCGGTCAGGGCACATGCCCAGGTTGTAGGCTTGGTCCCCATTGGGGGGCATGCAGAAGGTAGCCGACCAATTATTCTCTCTCATCATTGGTGTTTAATATCTCTTGCTTACCATTCCTATTTCTGAAATCAATCCTATATAATAAAAGGGTAATATGCAAATCGACTGAACAGCAGAACGACCAGTCGCTATGACGCGCACTGACCACCAAGGGGCAGACGCTCAACACGGGAGCTTCCCCCTGGTGGTCAGTGCACTCCCACAGGGGGAGCGCCGCTCAGCCACAAGCCAGGCTAATGGCTGACAAACACAGGGGCAGTGGCAGGAGCCTGTCCCGCCTTCGCGGTGGTGCTAAGGATGTTCCCCAAGGGCTCCTGGACTGCAAAAGGGCACAGGCCAGACCCCACTTCCACCCCTGAGAGCACAAATTTCGTGCACTGGGCCTGTAGTAAAAATATATTTTTTTAAAAATAAAAAGGAATGCAGTTCTGATGCATGCTACCACATGAATAAACCTTGAAAACATTATGCCAAGTGAAAGAAGAAACTACACACAAAAAGACAAATATTGTATGATTCCATTTGTATGAAATATCTAGAAAAGGCAAATTCATAGAGACACAAGGTAGATAGGATAGGAGGCTACGAGGGGCTGGAGGGAGGAAGGAAAAGGGAATTCTTGCTTAATAGGTACAAAGTGTCTGTTTGGGCTGATGAAAGGGGTTTGCAAACAGTGGCCATGGTTGCACAACATTGTGAATGTAATTAATGCCACTGAATTATACACTTAAGCATTGTTAAGTCAGGAATTTTATGTTCTGTGTATTTTATCACAATAAAAAAATTCAAGAAATAAAACAGTAAGTAAACTTTCTTACTTGCGGCCAAATTTTTCTTTTTTTAAAGAAAGTAAAGCTAAGCAATGCATTGTATAGGCATATTTTTTAAATTTTAATGAAATGGAAAACAAAATATAATATGTTACCTCTCATGGGCGGCAGGAGGAAGGCACAGGAGAATAGCACATAAGTCATTATAAATATAGATGATTTTGCTAACGATCCAGCTTTTAAGTGGGGTGATAGTTTCATGAATGTACATTATGTTAGTGTGCCTATTCTTAAAGATATATATCATATCTCTCACACATATATTTATAGAGTTAACATTTTAAAATATGAAGGGGGAGAATCACCTGACGGGGAAAGTCCAGCCTCTTTTGCAGAGATGTGATACCGTAGGTCTGAACAGGGTCTGAGAATCTCCACTTTAAATGGCCACAACTCTCCCCATTCCTGTACGCAGTGTGACTGCAGCTCTTCCAGCCAAAGTGGAGCCCATTTCCACCCCTTGAGTCTGGGTTTGGCTGTGTGACGACATTGGCCAATGGAACAGTGGCCAACAGAAAGCAGGAACTTGAAACGTGCTAGTAAATCCGGGCTTGCCTCCTATTGCACCTGGAATCTGGGGCTGCCATACGGGTGAGCCCAAGCTATCCCTCCATTGCTGGAGGGTGAGAGGTCACACAGAAGGGAGCCCAGGCATCCCTGCCCCCTCAACCCAGCCTGGCCCAGGCCAAAATGACCCCAGCCCAGCCCAGCCCAGATTGCTGACCCACAGAACCACAAGCTAAATAAAAGGCGCTGTTGTTGGCCATTAAGCTTTGGGAAGGCTTCAGCAGCAAATGTGAACGGATACAGCCAGGATGTGGGACATGAAATCGGAGCTACTCTGGCTGAATCTGGGGTGAAGGGTTAGCATTTTGCTCCGTAGGCTCCTTACATCTTCTGTGGCAGCTTATGCTCACCAGCTCTTTGCCTCTCAGTTTCCTTCCCGAAAGGAGGCTGCAGCCCTGCATTTTCCAAGGCCCTTTCCTCAAGAACACACACCATAGGCTGGGAAGGATTCACACTGAATCTGCAACACTTCCCTCCGGTGGCGTCCTCACCTCCTCCCTCTCCCCCCTCCCACCCCGTCAGTACAGCACCTCTCCTCGCAGAAATCCGGGGACTTCAGTCTCTAACAACCCTCTGTCTAGTGTCTTGCAAATGTCACCGCCCTAGGCTTGTTCCTCCTCTGCCTGGGTGCAGCTCTTATCCCACGGAGAGAAGAGAGGAGCTTTATTTCCATGGACCCCCTGGCAATGGGGACAACTCGAGTCCTATGACATGGAGGGCAGTGTTCTCTGTAGGCTGCCTCCTCGCTTATACAGAATGAAACCTTTCTCACCACCACATGGAATAACTGCTCACCCTCCAGGTGCATGAAAATTCACATTTCCTGCGTTTGTATTAGTAACTGAAATAAGGATTGTGAACTTGTCTATTTTTTTCTTTAAGTTCTGTTATTAGGTGCATACAAAGGTAGATTCATTATGTCTTCCTTTTAAACCGACTCGTTATCATTATGAAATGTCCTTATTTATATCTAGTAATTCTTCTTGCCATAAAGTCTCTCAGTCTGATATTACTTACAATATACCGACTTTCTTTTGGTTAGTGTTTTTGTGGCATATATTTTTATGTACATTTAATATAATTACAAGCAGAGTTGGTTTTAAATCTACCGTTGTGCTATTTGCTTTATGTTTAATCCATAAGTTCTTTTTTCTTTTCTTTCTCCTTTCCTGCCTTCTTTATTACTCAGGGTTTGTTTGTTTTTTTAATTCCCCTCTATTAGCTTATTTTGTTATATATTCTTATATTATTTTAATAGTTGTTACCCCAAATATTTCAAAATATGCATCCTTGACTTTTTATAATTTAAGTTCATGCCTTTGTCACTTCCCAAGTAATACAAGAACTTTGCAACAGTTTATCTTTTCCCATTCCTTATGTTATCTTTTTTTAGAATTTTTATGAGTTTATTTGAGCCAAACTGACAATATGTGCTGGGGAGCAAAATCTCAAGTGCTCTCCTCCTCTATGCAATTTTTTTCATGTGCTTTACATCTATTTATCCTAAGTCTCATCATATATTTTTAAACCAATTGCTAGCATGTGGGTATGAGATCCTTTGAAATTAAGTAAATAAGAGTCCAGGAGACAAATGCAGTGTTGTGGAAGCCTAAAGGAAGGGTCAAATGCAAGAGAATGTGCAGAAAGACAGAGTGCGGACGTCACTGAGTAACTGCACATGAAGGGGACAAAGGAAAGGCAAGGCTTGAGGATGACTCAGGTTTATCAGCTGGAGACTCGGGAGCAAACGGATGCAGGGGATAGGTCAGGAAAACTTGGACTGGGGGGTCAGGGTTTGGGTGGGAAGAGAAAAAACATTGACCCCTGGAAAGAGAGGCCCGGATTTGGAAACCATTTAAATGTAACACTTTTATTGGAAATTGTGTGAGGAATGAGTTTATTAGGGGACTAAATAGAGGGTGGGCAAAAGTAGGTTTACAGTTGTTCGTGGACAATAATACAATAATTAATAAATAGGAATACAAGAGTAAATTCTGTTTCATGTACTCTCAAGTCATGGGGACAGATGTAATTTATAGCCTGGGGAATGTAGTCAGTAATATTATATTAATTTTGGGTGGTGACAGGTGGTAACTAGATTTGCTGTGGTGATTGATCATTTTGCAACATTTACAAATGTCAAATCACTATGCTGTACACATGAAACTAATATAATATTGTATGTCAGTTGTGCTTCAATTAAAAATAAATAAATAGATAGCTTCTTGAAAGTAGCATCAACCTTGATACTTTATAAATGAGGAACTTACAAGCTTTTAAATCAAATAGTATCCTCAGATCAGCTTTCTAGCAGTAAAGACAGCCAGCCAGTGGCAAACCCACATGGCCCATTAAAATTTTAAATACAATCTGCCTTTCCCAGTAAGAAATTCATCAGAGATCAAAGGTGTGAAGATGTTAATATAAGTTTTAAAATTAAATCTGTATTCACAAGAATTCATATCTCAACCCTCCTCAGTTCTTCCACCTGCATTTTTGGGACAAACCTTCTTCTAGTTCCCGGGAAACCAGGTAGGGGGCCATGTTGGCATTTGCTTACTCATCTTTATCACTATACCCAGCAAAGCCTGGCACACACAGACGCTCAAGTCAGCTTGCTGACTTGAATGGATGATAGACATGGCCTCTGCCCGAAAAAACTCAGCGGTGAGGGAGAGATGAACATACAACAGGGTTCACTCCTGCCTGTCACCTCAGCTTCCAGCTGCAGTAAGATCAGGACCCCAGAGGCGTACAGGCTGTTGGTGGAACCAGCTCTACAAGTACCTTAGAGGAACAGGCGCTCACCTCACAATAATAGCAGCTAACACTGTGCGAGTTCCTACTAAGTGCCCGGCACTGTTATGTGTGCTTTCTGCATGTTTTTTCCTTTAATTATTCAACAGCCTGAAGCAGCAGATCCTTCTATTATCTAATAACCCTGTTTTCACAAATGGGCACAGAGAAGATAAGGAACTTGCTCAAGGTCATGTAGTTAAGTAGCAGAGGCTGGATTCCAACCCAGGCCAAGCCCTGGGCCGAGCTGGGGTGCTACCTCTCCTGCCTGATGAAAACGTTACGGGATTTCCAAGCCCCCCTCACATAATCAGCCCTGAGTTCTCACCATTAGAGATACCTCTAAGGCCATCAAAGTCCATTAAGAACCGTGTGTGTGTGTGTGTGTGTGTGTGTGTGTGTGTGTGTGTGTCCGTTAAAACCCTCACTCAGGCAGTGCTTCCAAGTAGAGAGGGCAAGGAGGGCCTAACGCAGGGGCACCGAGCTGGAGAGGCCTGATGCTGGGAAGTGGAGGCTCCTTCTGAGCGGGAGCCAACTCCCTCCCCTCAACTATCCCCCATCCCAACACTCCAGGGCCCCGATCCAGGCCCTGGGGGAGCGCCACAGCCGGGAAGCAGGGCTGTGGCTGAGAAATGCATTAGGAAATAGACCAAGGAAACTCCCTGACCAAGCATTTGGGAGCAGTGTTCCCTGGGAGCCAGCCAGGTTCTGGGAACAGTGGAGCCACCCACTCCGTCCCATGACAGATCTCTGGAGGGAGTGGTGTTAAACGGGTTTCTGCTTTTGAGCCATCAGGGATTTGAGTAATTATGGTCCCAGGAAATTGACATTAGTCCTGGCCACACAGAGCAGCTGTACCTGGCTGCGCCCCCAGCGACTCCCCTCTCTGCTAGGGAAGGACTGGGCTCCATCCACTGTTGTAGGTTGTGACCCAATAGATTATGGCCAATTGTGTTTGTATTTGTCTCTTTCTTTTTAATATATTTATTTTTATTTATTTCAGAGAGGAAGGGAGAGGGAGAGAGAGAAAGAAATATCAATGATAAGAATCATTGATTGGTTGCCTCCTACATGCGCCCTACTGGGAATCAAGCCCACAACCTGGGCATGTGCCCTGACCGGGAATCAAACAGTGACCTGGTTCATAGGTTGATGCTCAACCACTGAGCCACACCGGTAGGGCTGTATTTTCTCTTGTGAGGCACAGAGAGATGGTGAAAAAGTTATCTGCATCTCCCCACATAGCACAGCCAGTGGGAGGAAGTCAGATCTCAACAAGTGATTGTTGGAAGAGTGAGTGAAAGAACAAATGCATCGGAGTCAGCACTATTCTCTCTCTCTCTCTCTCGTGTGTGTGTGTGTGTGTGTGTGTGTACACATGTGTGCATTTATATATTTATATGTGCGTTTATTTTTTAATGGTAACATCAGTTGAAATTCTGACCCAACTACAGTTATTTCTTTTTTTTTTAATTTTTTTAAAATATATTTTATTGATTTTTTTACAAAGAGGAAGGGAGAGAGATAGAGAGCTAGAAACATCGACGAGAGAGAAACATCAATCAGCCGCCTCCTGCACATCTCCCACTGGGGATATGCCCGCAACCCAGGTACATGCCCTCGCCCGGAATCGAACCCGGGACCCTTCAGTCCGCAGTCCGACGCTCTATCCACTGAGCCAAACCGGTTTCGGCCACAGTGATTTCTTTTAGGTCCCCAGACTTGGGACCCACACCTTTTGCTTTATTGAGGTAGGAAGATGTCTAGATCTATTACAGACTCAAAATTCAACATCCAAGAGGATGGTCGAAGCTCAAAACACTGACCAGCTTCTCAGATTACCGAGGACTGAAATGGCAGCACCAAGATTGCACATCCTCCACCTGCTCTAGGCAGGCCGAGTTGGGTGCTGACCCAGGAAACGCTCTGACCCTCCAGGCCCACCAAGGCAGCCCTGGTGATTGACAGGCATAGGGGGTGCAGCCAGGTTGCCTTCACCTGCTGCAACTCCTTTTGTTTCCTGTGGGCCACTTTTCAAATGGAGTTTTCAACACCCAGGAAGCCTCCTCTTGGCTGGCAAGAATGCAAGGAGTTTGCATGTTTATTGTGTTACCTCTGCTAAAAGCCCTGCCCTTTGGAACTTCGCCCCTGTATTGCTGCCCAGGTCTTACATAAACCTGCCATGTGCCAACGCCAAGTCACTCCCCCCTGCTCCCCACACACACCTCTCAGCCCTGGCCCTGGTGTCCTCTTACCCGTGACCTCTACTTTATTTCCCATATTTATAACCACAGGTTCTTACAGCAATTTCCCGACTGCCAAGATTCATTCAACACCGCAGGGTAGGTAACACGATAGCCTGAGGACATTGTCAGGATGTGCTGCCAGAAATCTGCACCTGGAGGAAAGGGAAATCCTGAGAAATAGACTAACGTATCTTACAGGTCAATACAAGATATCTCAATGTGGCTTTTCTCATCAGCTAGAATTGAATGTGGCTAAATATGAGAGAAAGCCCCAATTAGCAGGGACTTAAGCACGTAAGATTTTATTTTCTCAAATAAAAGAGCTGGGCCCCGGCCGGTGTGGCTCAGTGATTGAGCCTTGACCCATGAACCAGGAGGTCATGGTTCAATTTCCAGTCAGGGCACATGCCTGGTTTGGGGGCTCAATCCCCAGTAGGGGATGTGCAGGAGGCAGCCAGAGATCCATGTTCTCTCGTTGATGTTTCTATCTCTCTAATCCTCTCCTTCCTGTCTCTCTAAAAACAATAAACACATAATTAAAAAGAAGAAAGAGGTGGGAAACAAGAAGTGGGGAAGTAAGCAAACAGACCTGGTATTGTCAATTCTATTAAGCTCTTTCCAGCTCTTGCCTTTAAGGTCTAATATGGCTGCCAGAGCGCCAGCCATCATACTCATGTCCCAGGCAGCGACTGACTTCCAGAAGAGGCACACAATACTTTCACATATATCTCATTGAGTAGATGTTTGGTATCCACATCCTATTACAATGGAGATCAGGAAATATAGTCTTTATTCTGAGAATTCGGAACGTAGAACTGTTTATAAGACAATTAATTGGCCTTATCTCTTCAGAGATGACTGTCCTAGATTTTAAAAGACTAAAGAGACATATAGGTGAGCCTTGATTGACTATAGAAGATATTTTGAGGGCAATAGGGAAAATTAGAATATGGACTGAATGTTAGATGATATTAGAGAATCATGGTTAATTTTATTAGATGTAATCATAAATTATGTTTTCATAGGAGCATATTTTTATTTTTAGAAAATGCAAGCTAAGAGTGAGGTGTCCCAAATCTACCACTTCCTTCAAAATGTTTTGTCAAAATTCTGCATATAAATAGGTAAAGATATTTATAAAGAAAACACGGAAAAGATATTTTTATTAGCTAGATAGTAAGAATTACTCATAGTAATTAGGTATAGTGGGTGGAAGGGGTATGGATATTTATTATACTACCCTTTCAACTTTTCTCTGTGTCTAAATTTCTTATAATAAAAAGTGGGGAGAGTAGTTCTGTTTGACCCGGCTGGTCCACAGTCTCATGTGTGGTTGGCTGACTCCTGGCGAAAGGGAATGATGTTCCTCTCAGCACTCCGCAGCCAGTCAGCTCAAAGGGTCTGCAGGTGGTGGGGTGCATCCCCCAGGCTTAGCCAGGGGGTCCTGGAGCTTGTGGAGATGGGGAGCGAGAAGACTGCATCTGGCCCTCAGCTTCTTGGAGGGTCTTCCCCATCACTCGGAAGGCAGCACGGCATCAAGGATCCACACAGCCCATCACCTATTTGAAATAACAACGTGACAGAAGATTAAAGATGAATCCAAGACAGGCCAATGCCTCAGTTACAGCCTCGTTAGGAGCCTCTGTCCTCCCTCCCCCGTTTCTGCCCATATCATCTTGGAGCAGGCACTCAACTTCGGTGTCCTCATCTGTAAAATGGAGATCGTAGTCATTGCCTCACCCACCTCCAGGGCTGTGTGAGGATCAAAGAAGTCGTGTGTGATTTGCTGTGAGCTAACAAATGTGCAAGATGATTAGGAAGATGACCTTGCTCGCCCCAGAACTACTTCATCCTGTTACGCGCTCATGCAGTTAACCCACAGACACCAGGACCAAAGGACATTTTTCAAAATTCTGCTTGTGGTGGTTTGGAAATAGCTCCACAAATTCTTTGACATTCCTTCCT
The DNA here is from genome assembly GCF_000327345.1 of Myotis davidii. Classification (NCBI taxonomy): domain Eukaryota; kingdom Metazoa; phylum Chordata; class Mammalia; order Chiroptera; family Vespertilionidae; genus Myotis; species Myotis davidii. Next base: position 3,244,799 of record NW_006285234.1, on the reverse strand, counting down.
TCAAAAATGGGGCCTAATTCCCCGCCCCTTGAGGGTGGCCTGGACTAAGTGATTTACTTCTAACATAGGGTTGCCAGATAAAATACACGATGCCCAAATGAAATTTAAATTTCAGAAAAACAACGAATAAATTTTCGTGTTAAGTATGCCCCAGTTACTCTGTGGGACATATTTGTACTAAAGGGTATGCATTGTTTAACTGGAATTCAGATTACCTGGGCATCCTGTTGTTTTTGTTTGCTTTACTAAAACTGGCAACCCTGTTCCAGTGAATAGAAGAATGAATGTGGCAAAAGTAACAATGTGTGACTTCTGAGCATAAAAGGCATTGCAGCTTTCACCTCCGTCCCTCTTAGATCACTCAGTCTGGGAGAAGCCGGATGCCGTGGTGTGAGGACACTCAGGCAGCCCATGGGGAGATCCACCGACACTTTGGCCAACAGCCAGCACCACCTCATGAGCCACGGAAGTGACCCATCTTACTAGTGGATCCTTCAGCCCCGGTTAGCCCTGGATGACTGCAGCCCCAGCCAGTGCCTTGGTTACCACCTCATGGGAGACCCGGAGCCAGAGCCCCCCAGTTAAGCTGCTCCTGAATTCCTGGCCCAAGGGCACCGTGTGGGATAATAAGTGACCGCGTCCAGCCTCTGGCTCAGCCCTGGTGGGCACTGTGGTTCCTACAGGATGGTCCCACTTGTAAGAAGCTCAGAGATTTGACCACTGGACGCTCCTCACCACCTCCTGTCAGACCACTCAAGGGCCCAGGGCAAGGTTCCATGGAAGCAAGTAATGGCACGCAGCACGAAGTCTCTCTGTAGGGAAAAGGAACTAATAGTGCTTTTCAGAGGCCCCGTGCGGCCCTTCCCTGCGTGAGAAGATAACTCAGGGCCTGCGCTCAGTTCTGCCGATTCCAAGCTGCCTGGTTTGGAGAAGCTGTTTAATTCCTCAAAGCTCTGGTTTTATCTATATATACAGGTGCAATAATACCTACTTGCAGGACTTTTGTGGGGATTTGGATATTAAAATAACATTTATTAGGAGGGTAGGATGGGCTAAGCACTATTGCACTTCATATATAATCTCCTAACAACCCACTGAGATGGGTAGTGTGCTTCTCCCCATTATACACAACAGGAAACTGAGGCATGCACACTTTACATGATTGCCATTGCCAGTAAGTACACATGTGCCCGGAACATAGGATGCATCCCTGTAAAAGTTACTGTTTAGATTTCTTTTACCCTCCAAACCACTGTTTTTCTAGGAGAGAAAATGGGCGTCAGCGGGGATTGGTAAATCTCCTAAGGCGACTCCAAGTCTGCACTCTCCCCCCACCCACGGTGAGTCATCCCTGGGGCCCTCCTGTCTGGGGGTGCAGAAGGGGGCTGGCTGAGATGGTCATTCTCCTGATATCCCTCCACCCATCGCCTTCCTCCTGCTGGTATGCTCAGCTCAGAGGAGTTAGGGAGTTATACGGCCACATAAAACATGCTGATTTCTGCCTCTCTGATCAATGAGATGCTGCCTGGCCCTCCTGGGTGGCAAGCCACCTGGAGCTGGAGAGCAGTCCTCTCCCAGATGGAGCTGGGCCATTTGCCACCGACAGCAGAGCCAGATGAACCCCATGTTCTGCACATGTGATTTTCCTGCCAAAATGGGCACTGGGCTATCTATCTAAGTCACACCCTGGGTGACACCCCCACCCCCATCTTCAAAGTAGCAACACTTTCGTTCTTTCTCGTGTCTCTTTCAAGGACCCTTTATTAGATTAGACCCACATGGATAATCTATCTTCAAGAGGGTTCCTGTCTTAAACCATTCGACAGCACAGTCCTGGGAATGTAGGTCCCAGGGGTTAGGGCAGGGCATCTGGGGACAGGAGGCATTTTAGAAGTTCTGCTCCCATGGCCTGGCATCAGATGGACGCAACTGTATCAGTGCCATATCCCGACCTCGATGGTTGCATTGTGGTTTGTAACAGAAGGTACTTGTTTGCAAAGAATCCACAGGGACATTGATGATGGTGGGGCATCAGGTCAGCAATTTACTCTCAGGTGACTTAGTATTAAAACAGTTCTTGGCACTGTTCTTGAAACATTTCTATATATGTGCATGCAGCTAGATTAAAAAAGTAGTAATGGATACGGATGTTCATATATACAAAGAAAAATGTTTAGAACTATCTAGAGATACCGAAGTTACCTCTGGGAAGTGGAATCATTTTGGGAAGGGGTGAAGAGGTAGACAGCTTTTACTTGGGGGCTGTATGATATAAATTTATTAATGAGTAGGTATTTTCATAATAAAATAAAAACCAGGAAAAAACCTTTGGAAGAAAAACAGCAGGAGACCGGCTCCCTGTTTCTTGGCAAAGAGTGAATGGGGAGAAGGAGGCCCAGGCTGAGGCCGAGATGAAAAGTTGAGGCAACAGGACACGTTATCGCTATTGCAGCTCCGTGCTTCTCCCCAAAGCTACCGAGAAATCAAAATAGTCTGTTCTGAGGCAAAGGGAACAAAGGTGATTTTCTGTTGGCTGAGAAGGCGTGCCAGGCACCACAGCACTTCCCAGGCGAGGCTCACACTTCTCTTGCCCGTGTGCTTCCCAGGACTGAGAAGATTGGTGTTTCTCTTTGTATTTAGTTAACAACTACACCTCTTCAGTCTCTCGTCTCACATCTTATGTGCCTGATGGCACCCACGTCACATGACACGTGACTTCTTGTGATGGGTTGAGCTGTGTGTTCCCAAATCGATGTGTTGAAATCCTAACTCCCAATACCGCAGAGTGTGCCCTTGCTTGGAGACAGGGTCATGAGCGAGGCAGTCAAGTTAAAATGAGGTCACTGGCGTGGGCCCCAGTCCAGAATGACTGGCGTCCTTGTAAGAAGTGATCAGGACACAGACACTCAGCGAGAAGAGGCTGTGAAGACACAGGGAGAGGACAGCTATCCACAGCCCTGTTCTTACAAGTTTTGTCTGAATTTGAAATGTTTTCAAAATTAAGTTAAAACTTAAATAAGAACAAAAATAGAACGTAAGCGTCAAGCTCTGGGAAACCCATTGCAGACCCAGATAGCAGAGGCCTGGAAGGACCTGCAGTGCCTGAAGCCGTGGACCTTCCAGAAAAAGCTGGGTTTATCCAGGTTTTAAATTGCTTTATTTTTTCCATGAGCCCCCGGCCCCAAATATCTCATGTCCTCCCAATATGAAAGGATCCTGGGACCTGAGTCTGGAAAAGGTCCCGGCTGCAGTTCCTCCTGGCAGGTGACTGAAGAAAGCTTTGTGTTGATTCTGGGACCTCGCAAGTGGCTCTGACAGTCCGCCTGGCCTCACAGAAGGGGCCCCTGTGGTTTGCGGATGTGGCTTGAGACAGTCCTCCCTCTCGATCCAGCCACAGGCTCGCCTGACTTAGTGGGAAGAAGCATCTGGACCGGGCTTCCCACCAACAGTGTCCTCACCTCCGATGGTCTGCTCCAATGGCGTCTGTGACGCTGGGAAAACCCTGCTCCCTGGAAAAAGAGAAAACAAAGCAAGTTCAGCAAATGATGGACAGGCCCTGTTCTTACCAGACGCCCACATTCGCCGGGGCTCCACATGCTCCATAACTGCACCTCCCCCTCTCTCGATCCCAAACACAGACCTCATGCCCCTGCACTCTTCACCCAGGAATCTAGATCTGAACACCCAGGTCTCAGACCAGAAGGCAGGTGATTTTAAGTATGACAGCTCCCTGACATCAAGCCAATGCGACTGAATTAATGAGGAGAATGCCACCAGGACTCCGCAGGCCCATACACACCATTGCCTTGGGCGTTAATCTTCAACACCGTTGGTCCTTCATCAAAGGAGCAACAGAGTAAATTCCCCCTGCATTCTGAGTATACCCACCCCTCAGATCCTTTTTGCGTGAAGAGTAAAGACAGATCAGTCAGACGCCCTTGATTCAAGTCATTCAGAACTGATACATTAACCTCAGTTTCAAGCCACACGTGCCCCACTCACTTCAAAAGGGCCTCCAGCTCCCGCTTGACTCTGCCCACCACAGGTGGCCCCCAGTAGGTGAGGGCCGTGTACAGCTGCACCAGGCAGGCCCCCGCCTGGATCTTGTCCAGTGCGTCTTGCCCGCTGCTCACACCGCCAACCCCGATGATGGGAACTCTTCCTGTAGGAAAGCACAGGGCAACACCATGACAATGTGGGAACCAGGGGCTCAGCTGGGATCCAGCCCTCGGCCCACCTGCTGACTGCAGCGGTCCAGGGAACCCCGATTCTGATCACAGCCCCAGAACCCAAGCCACACACAAATCCTTGACGGGGACACGGAATCCTTGCCTTGGGTGAGTGCATACATCTCCCGGATGGTTTGAGTCGATAAGTCCCGGAGGGGCTTCCCACTCAGCCCTCCTGTTTCGGAGCGCAGGGCACCCTGGAGGCTGGCAGGGCGACTCACTGTGGTGTTCGTCACAATCAGCCCATCGATGCCCAACTGCGGTGTGAGAGAGAGAGCTATCCAGTCAGGGCTCTGTCGGACTCGGAGAAGCTGCCCCAGGGGCTGAGCCAGCAGGCAGCCAGGTGCCCACACCCACAGGACTACCCTGGACTCACTATGCTCCTGAACAGGTGTCTAAACAAGCCTCAACATGACAACAGCTGCCGTCACATAGCGACCGCCTAGAAAGCTCCCCTGGGACAGGGTTAGAATCCTTCTAACAACCCAAGGAGCAGCCCGGAGAGCCCAGAACTGCCCCTCGGACATTCCCATGGATTTCTGTCTGTTCTCAGTTGTATCACATTTAAGAGCCACTAGTCTACCAGTCTCCAGGGAGTAAGTGATGGAACCAAGATTTGAACCCAGGACTGCGGAGCTCAGTCTGTTTCCACTAATCTCCTTCAACATGGAGACCAGGTGCTAGACTGGAGAGGGAGGAACACAGGCACACTTCGGAGATACCGCAGGTCCAGTTCCCGCCACCACAATAAGGCTAGTCTCGCAATACAGCGAGTTGTGATCCCTTTGCTGGTGGAGGGCCTGTGACATGCAACAAAGCGAGGTATGCCTGTCCTCCACTCTGACCAAGGCTGGCAAGGACACAAGCCTGAAAGCCCCAGCTGGATGAGGAGGGAAGAGGCACCGAAAAAGATTCATTCAAACATTTATTCAAGCATCCACTTTTATGAATTAAGTCGTGACAAATACCAAACCAGCCCTCAGTATCACAGAGAAAACCACAGAGGCTGCGTCTGGGCAGAATGAGGGCCCTCACCTCTCTCACCACCCCGGCGATGTCCTCCTTGTCCTGGGCCGTGAGGTCGGGTGCGATCTTCACCAGCAGGGCCGGCTTGTGTGCTCCCTTCAGGGCATCCCTCTCCTGTAGCACCTACAGTGACAAGTGGCCAGAGATGGGGAGCCCTGAGACCACAGCTGGGGGTGCACTGTGACCTGCAGCGCAGACCAGTGTATTTTCACATCAGCTATCAAGCTGAAACATGAGCAATTTCTCCTTCTCGGAAAACACAGCCCTCAGTTATGCACTATTGCCCATCCAGGCAAACCTCATTCCATTCTCTTGAACCAAGAAATCCCCGGGACTGAGTCCCTAATGTGGTCATGGGCATCGGCTACTATATTGTGGCTTATTTAGACTTTTGTTCCTAAAAGACATAACAAGACTGTGTGATGAAAAGTCATTCAATTCATTCATTCATTCAGCATCCTAGGTGCTAAGGGACAGCATGGTAAATGAAATTTATGGTTCCTTCATTGTTGAACTTGAGGGACAGAACACTTAGAAATTAACTACTACTGAGCATCATCAGTGTTATGGTGGGGATGAGAGGCACAGTGAGGGGTCCTAGCTGGCTGAAATGTTAAGGACAGTCCTACATGGTGCCATGGAAGCTTGGCCCTGGAGAATGAACAGGACAGGCTGGAGGAGCGGGCTTTGTAGGAAAGCATTACAGGATTTAATGTAATTTCCCACCTTGGTCAGCAGGTGGCGCAGCTCATCCTTTCCCTGAAGGCTCCGCAGCCCGGCAGTGTTGGGACTGGACACGTTCACTACCAGGTAGTCAGCCAAGGGGCCCAGGACTCGAACCCCCTCTGCGTAGTCCGAGGCAGCATCCACCGAGGTCTTATTCTTCCCCAGGTTTATTCCCAGTGGCAGCCCACCTGCACATATCACTGGTCAAAGTTTTGTCCCCACACACCATTTCCTTGACATATCCTGCTCGGTGCTGCTGCCTACAACCAGGAAAGGGCTCACCATCTTGTCTGAGTAGCAATGTTGGGGCAACCACTAAGACATTTTACTGCATTGTGCCCTTACTCTCCCCCCCACCCCGCCCCTGCCTCATCTGAGGATATTTTTTCCATTGCTTTTCAGAGAGTGGAAGGGAGGGAAGAGGGGGAGAGAGAGAGATAGGAGGGGAGAGAGAGGGAGAGAGAAACATCCATGTGAGAGAGGAGACACATCGATTGGTTGCTTCCCGTACATGCCCTGCAAACCCGCAAACCAGGTTGGCCCTTGACCGAGAATCAAACTCGGGACCCTTCAGTGCAGGCTGATGCTCTAACCATTTAGCAACACCGGCTAGGGCACACCCTTGTTGTTTTAAAAATTTTGATGAAAAATGGAGAAATTTGGAATGCAAATACTAGTGACAAAAAATGTAGGGCTCATAAATGTAATACAACCGAGAACAGACAGAAATCAATAGGAATGTCAGGAGGGGCAATTCTTGACTCTCAAGGGCTGCTCACTGGACTTGGTTTGAATGACTGCGTGTGCAGTTGTGAAGAAAACCCAAAATTAAAGACTATGTATAAAATATTGGGAAATATTATTTTCAATTATCATGTAGACGTATCATTGTTTTATTTCAGTTTTCTGAGAAGGGCCTCCCTCTATAACTACGGTGATCACATAGCCCAATGCTCCCAGGATGGCCCTGATTAGTCCTGTAGCCTGGGCATATTATTAATTCACTCTCAAAAGTGTCTCAATTCAAACAGTAATACAGACACCTTACTGAAAAATCCATTGGATTATGACATGTCTTGCATTTTGGACTTTCCAAAAAACACATTTCAGTAACAGACTTTGTGTGAAAGCAAGGCGTTTTCTCCTAAAACACCATCTTATCTGCAAAGGTTAATGGTACGTCAGTGGTACCAGCTGCTTTTCCATCTGACGGTTGGGAAAAAGACCTGAGACATCAAGTTAGCGCAGAAAACTTGTGTCAGGTCAAGGAGGATCAAAGAACATCATCCAGTCCTGCTGACTACCTTCTCATACCCTACAGTATCACCCTGTTATCATCAGCTTGCAAGTAAATGACATTTGTGTAGCTAATTGTGTGTGTGGCAGGGGCAGGGGGTGGTGCAGTTAGAACCCAGTGGACAAAGGTTATACAACATGATGTCCTAGCTTTCCAAATCTGGCCTCCATCCAGCCAAGGGCATTTGTAAGTTCTCATTCTTTTTCCACACAAAGAAACTGGCCTGAAAGCAGTATTGCTTCCACGTAGCTAACGGATTTTTCATTACTAGTCATCTCCCCACACTGACAAATCGCTGAATTACTCTATCCCCCAGGGGCACCACCGCCTTTGTCAGCTCTTGTTCCTTGGCATGGCACCAGCAGTCAGCTGTCCTCAGGCTTCTAGCTGCTGGGAAACTCTGTGTGCAGAGCTCTGCTATGGGATTTTGCTTCACTCCAGAGAATATTAGCACCAGAGCGCGGGTGAGAGGATGGGCAAGGGAGAACGGGGAGAGAGCTGGTATGAAGAGCGCTGTGGACAGCCAAAGGGAAAGGGAGGCAGGAGAGTATCACAACCATGAAAGTCATACTATGACCTTCAGAGTTCCCCAAACAGCAGGTGTGTAGCACAGCAGGCTCTGGTTCTGCCAAAGCCACCTCTGTCCAAACAAGGGCCCTTCCTGCTCCCACACCAGAGACTGCTGACAGCCTCGCCCTTTCAGCCTCGCTCACCACCAGGATTTCTAATGGGACTAACCCTCCTGGAAGGAGGCTGTAGGGACCCAACGAGGGGAGAGGCCGCAGCCCAGACAATCCCTGACAGCACGTGGGGAGGTGGGGAGGTGGGGAGGACAACAGCACTGCGACCACCAAGTGCGTTCTGAGAGCCGGCGAAGCTGGAACGCGTGGTGGTCCAAACTCCCACATGCCGAGAGTCGTTACCCCTCAGTGGAGGAGGATGTCAGTCACTTGATTGTCTTCTCCATGCTTCTCTGTGGTTAGCAACGCTCTATAAATCTACTTATATAAGGGCCACAGGACAGCAGAGCAGGACAAGGAAGTTGGTGCTCGAGCCTGCCCACAGCTTAGCTGCCTCTGAGATCACACAGGCACCACTCCGCTCTGCTCACTTCCAGCCTGGCCCGGTGAAGATATAACATGGCTTCCGTAACTTGGCTACATTGCAAAATTCTGTTAAAATCTTGGAAACTGTGGAACCAGGAAACCAGGAAAATTCCTCTAGGAAAGAGCCCTGAGTTCTGCAGTGTTTTTTTCAATTGCTCAATCCCAGTTATGTCACCAGGAATGTCCCTGATGTTTCTCCCACAGGTTTCCTTCCAACAAATGAAGGAAGCCCCTCTCAGGCAGCCCCACTTTACCTTCTGTGAGTCTGGCCTGCGTCTGCTGTCTGGCCCGTAACCTGTGTTCCACCACCGAGAGCCCGTGACTGTTAAATCCGTACCTGTAACACACGCAGAGGGGGAATGGACAAGGTGAGAGCCCTCAGCCAGAAGGCAGACTGCAGACATGGCTCCATGGCCATATGTGTGACTTTCGAAGACAGAAAAGAAAAGGAAAATGAGTCAGTTCTTACGACTTCCAAAGTCTACATGCCCCTGGACTTCCTAGAAGAAAGTCCCCACTCCTTACCTATGCACCCCTCCACCCAGTGGAGCCGTCATCACTCTGACAACCCCTTCTTCCCACCTTCTGCCTGTGCTCCATGCATGCACCTCCTGGGACCCACCCTGCCACTACATCTCCCCAGCCCATCTGCCTATTAAAACTGTCCCCTCTTCCTGGCCCAGATCAAAAGCTCCCCAGCCTCAAATGATTCCTCGCCTCTTGGCACTCACTGAGCGCTTTGTACTGGTCTTTTCCTGGCGTGAGATGTATGCATATGCATGCTTAAGTTCCCCTCCGGGTCATCATCCTCTTTGAGGACAAGGACATATCCTCATCACCCCGCCACTAGACAGTCCACAAAGGCAGTGACCTCACCTCTCTCGCTCATCTCTGTCTCCCCAGCCCCCCTGAGACTGGGTGAAAATGGCAATGACTCCTTTCCCAGACCACTAGCAGTTGAAGCATGAACAAGTGACTGGGTGTGGTCACTGAGACACAAGAGCAGACTTTGGGGGGCTCCTAGGATGCCCCCACATCTACGCTTCCTTTTCCCTGTCTGCCCTCGGATGTCCACACGGGAGGACGTAATGCTTGCAGCTGGGGTAGCCGTCTTACAAACAAGGGAAGGCCCAGAGAAGCTGGGCCAGAGTCTGACATTGCCCAGCTGCTCAACCATCCCTGCAAGTGCCCACTGCACCTGTTATGGGAGGAACATAACAGCAAGCACCTATAGTTTTTTGTTTGTTTTTTATGTGCCTCAGGCATGAAGCAGCTCTGGCCACCAACACGGGCATCAAGCTAGGATGAACCAAGGGCTGTCCATCTGCTTTGCCCCTGATTGATGTAAGAGCAACACCACAAATCGGGTGTCTCCTTGCCCAGTGCCAGGGGGACAAGCACCTATTGTTTAAGCTACTTGGTTACTTGCAGTGGAAAACACCGAACAGACACAGTGGCAGGTGCACTGGCTGACTGATGAATAAACTTATCCGTTCATTCAGAGAGTTTACTGAGCACCCACTGTGTGCCACGCAGAGCAAGGAGCTGAACCCACCGTGCTGCAGGGCACAAGCTCTCAGCCGCGTCTCCTCTAAGGGTTCCGCGAGCACCGGCACCCTGCTACCTGCAGCGACTTGGACGTGCTGGAGATACCGACCCCAGCCTGCAATGCTGCAGAAAGATCAATAATCTGATCTCTAGTGCTGGAAAATTTCCCTGAAGCAAGCACAATCAAGCAGGAAGTGGCAGCCACGTCAACTCCCCATAGGTCGTCTTCCAGAGGCCACAGTGGCCCCTCAGAGGCTCTTCAAAATTCTGTTACCAAAAAGTAGGAACGTCTTCGCTTTCTGGGCTTGCTGAACAGAAACTGTGCAGGGGTTATAAAGAGGACTTACACACTCTAGAAGGATCCCTCTTACTAAAAGCAGCTGTGTATGTTGATTATTAAAATTTCCAGTTTACTAAAGTTGGGGCTGGGTTGTCCAACACAAGAGCCATAGCTACACGTGCTACTGAGCACTTGAAACATGAAGAAAAACACACACTGGATCTGGAAGACTTGGTACAAGGAAAAGTGGGTCAGTAGCTTATTAATCATTTGTATGTTGATTATATGATAAAATGATATTTAGAATATATTAAGTACTTAATTAAATAATATATATTACAAAAACCTAAATATATTACTGAGATTCATTTCACCTACATCTTTTTACTACTTTACCATAGCTAAAATAAATAGCTATTTTATCATAGACTATTTTATGTTACCTATGGGGTTTGCATTATATTTCTACTAGACAGCGCTGGGCAAGGGCAATGGAGTAACAATGTGGAAAAAGCATAAAGTCGACAGTCAAATAAGCCTAAATCTGTATCCAAGCTCTCCTGCTTGTGACCTTGTGGCTGTAGCTAAGTTGTGTTGTTCTCTGAGCCTCAGTGTGTATATGTGCTAAACTGAAACCCCAAAACCTGCTCCTACGCCTGGCACATAGTAGGTGCTCCACCTGGTTCCTGACAATGACAGAAAAATGCCTGCATCACAGACAGAAAGAACATCCCGAGGTCCCTGCCGGAGGAGGCGGCCCTGTTACCCCTGAGCTGCTCACCTACCTGTTAATGACGGCTTGGTCCTCGGGGAGGCGGAAGACTCGCGGCCTGGGGTTTCCTTCCTGAGGTTTTGGGGTGACGCTGCCTATCTCAACAAAACCAAAGCCCATCTTGTACAGTCCATCCACAGCCTCCCCATGCTTGTCAAATCCTGCGGCAATTCCTACTGGATTTCGGAATTTGTGGCCCAGGACTCGCACTTCCTAGGGAGAGGGAGACAAAGTCAGGTACACAGGCTAGACCAGTGTTTCTCAGGGTGTGGCCTGGCACGCCTCCATCCGATTTCCCTGGGGGGCTTGTTAAACAGCCTATCTTCAGTCTAAGGCAGTGGTTCTCAACCTGTGGGTCACAACCCCTTTGGGGGTTGAATGACCCTTTCACAGGGGTCGCCTAAATACATCCTGCACATCAGATATTTAGGAAGGTTGAGAACCACTGGTCTAAGGAATCAGATTCCTTGGGGGCCAGCGGCGCAGAATTGGGTTCTGAGCGAGTCTATTTCTAACTGCTCTCCAGGTGATTCTGACGCCTGCTGGAGTTCAAGACCACTAGGCGTTATCATCCACCAGCAAGAGTGAGGAGGAAAACAGGTTTCCACCACGGTGCAGCAGGAGGAGGACACTGTCTCTTCTAGTGGCGGGTAATCGTCATCCCTTCTTATCCGCTGTTCTTGGTGGGAGAGAGTGGCTTGTTGGTGTCGCCCCCCTAGTTAGTGCTATTTGAAACAGTGTCAAGCAGCAAAACCCTTGGATCAGCCTAGAATGTCAGCCCCAGCTGCGTCCCTCTCAGTCAGGCAGACTACAAGACCCCTGTGGGGCACCAGACGCCTTCACCACCTCCTAAATAATGAGTTGCTGAAGGGGGGACCCACACAGCGGTGTTGGGGATCGCAGCTCAAAGGCCACACTTCTCTCCATATCGGCGGTGTTTCCCTAGCTTGGTACCTCACCCAGCCGTAACCTCACTGCCTTCCAAATCCACTTCGTCTCCACAGCCCCCTTTACTCACTCCTGCTACCCTGGTTCCAGGACTCTCAGCTGGCCATGGGGATGAGGAAAAGAGCGCTCTGATCCCACAGTGCCTTTCAGTGTGGGAGCTGGGTAAACACATCTGCTCAACACTGCAGGACGGGGGAGTGACAGGGACCCTGAGACCAAAAGGGAAGATGCAGACAACGGTTGCTTTGATTTACAACAGCGACCCTTCCCCGAAGAGTGCTTCTTGCCTGCTGTCTTCATGTTCACGTCATTCTGACGTCCCCCCGTTTGGTAAGAAGTCTCTCGGATGGAACCTGCCAGGGCTTACACGAGGACACAGGTGCTAGCAGGAGGTGATTCTTCTGTTTCTTTAGCTGCAGGAACCCCGGCAACCAGAGCAGTAACAGGCACACGTGGGCCCTGTGTTAACACAGGAGTGAAAAACCCTGGGACGGATGTCTGTGTGCCTTCCTGGAAGGCTTGGCTACACATGCCTGTGTCACAGGAGGCGTTTAATGACTGGCATGTTTGTTTCCCTATTTCGCAGAGGTGAAGACTGAGCCACCTGACCTCAGCAAGGCAGGCCTGTGGCTACGGGGACAGCTGCCAAGTGAGACTCCAAGGGTCTGAATCCTGGCTCATCTACTCCCCAGCTGTGTGACTTTGGATAATTCACTTATCTCCTCGGTGCCTCAGTTTCCTGATCCGTAGATGAGGATGACAGCTTTTTTAATTGGGGCTAACTTGGGACTCTGCTGTTCAGAAGGCTCAGCCCCCACTGTGTAAGTCAGAGGATGTTGACCTTGTATTGTACAAGGTGTCCCAAGAGGACCTACCAGCATGTCGGAGTCTTGAAATGTGACGCGAGGAAGGAGCCCCAGGGAGGTGACACGAACAGCCAGCCTGTGGGCTGACTCAGGGTCCAGCAGCCCCTGCAGAGTCGGCATCAAGTGTTCAGCGTAGAAATGCTCGTCCCCCGTGGCCGTCAGGTAAGAGGCGAAGAGCAGTCCTCCACCCCCAAGGATGATCAAGGCATCCTGCGCCCGCTTCTGGGGGAGAAAAAAAGCCCACTGGCCCTCAGAGCCAGGCTGCAGCACCTTCTCTGAGCCCTTTAAACCCCCACGCACAGAGGACACAATGACATGCCACATGGCGCAATACCCCCAGCTCTCTGCCAGAACAGGTCTCCCTCCTTTCCCAATAAACACAAAACCACCTCCCATATTGTCATACGCATTGGCTTTTCCAGGAATACAATGACCTTGTAAATGGAGGGCCTGTGCTAGTTTGCACAGAACATTACCAAGAAGTGTTCCCTATTTCAGAAAATCCATCAGGAATGGTAAGGTGCTTTGCTTGGGGTATTTGACAAACATACATGTGGCACTAGAATTTCTAAGCAGGGGCTGAAACACTTGACTATTTCACTATCTAGGTATCGTGCCCTACCATTTACACATTGAAATGCATATTATTTTAAATTACTTTCATTTCTCCTTTATATTCTAATTAGGACATTAGAATGCCTTTTAAAATCACACACAGGAATATTACATTGTATATAAACTCCATCTCAGAATCATAAAGGGAGTTGCAAATTTTTTTAAAAAAAGGAGCATCAGGTATTATTAGGTCAAGAACCATTCTCCCAGAGGAGGGGTCAATGGGGGAAAAGCGGGACATGTATAATATATTCAACAATAAATATAAATTTAAAAAAAAACCACCATTCTCCTAGTTCAACCATGGTTCATAATACTTTTCTCTAATTATCACTGCCAGATGCTGGGTCATTCATTCGTTAATTCAGTCATTCATAGATGGGCTAATCAGTGAGTCCTTGCCTTCTGGGGAATACAATCTCATGAGGAGACGGAAATCAATGATCATGTAAATATATAACTACAACTGCTATGAAGAAGAAGGTATAGGGTAAGAAGAACCGAACTGAACCTCAGAGGTAGAGGAAGGCTTCCTTGAGCAAGTGCCACTAACATTCCAGGGATAAGCGCGAGTTAACCAGGAGGCAGTGGGGGAGGGAAAGCGCAAAGGCTCTCCCCTGGCAGAGGGGAATGGGGGAGGGGGGAGGTTCGTCTGGAACCGAGGAGTTAAAGTATGGCTCAAAGAGAAGCTGGGAAAACAGGCAGAGATCTTGGCCAGAATAAAGATCTGGGTTTTGTTCAAAGGTCACATTTGCCTATAAGGATCAGACCTAGCTGTTAATGTAGATCCAGTATTCGCGGTCTCACTTCTGGTCTCCAGGCCGTGGGAACGCCCCTGCATGTCAATCAACAAATACCAGCACCGTTACACGGAGCCCCCGCCTTGCATTCTGTCCAGACGGGTTGGGAGCAGGTCTTGTGACTTCACTGCACGTTGGAAACTGCACGCAGTGCTCGGCCGTCATGTAGTCACTGGCCCACGCGCGCTGACAAAGTCTGGCGTCTACGCAGACACACACGTGCCATTTACACACACGGACCAAGTACATGCGTACAAATGCACACGCACGACCCTTTGCAGAGACACACAGACGGGCCGACGCTCTCGGAGCGGCCTCCCGTCCACACCTCGCCCCGGCTACCCCTGCATTCCCCGCTAGCCCTGCACTCGCCGACTCTTCCTCGGCCATGCGACAGACCCAGTTTCCAGACTCACTTTCAGTTGTGTCCACGCCATGGTCCTCTCGCCCCTGGGCCCGCCTCTGCCTCATTTCCATTGGAGGAGGTGGAGGGACACCGCTCATCTCCGTCCCCGGAGCTGCCAATTCACCAATTGCCAGGCAGAGGGGTGGAGCCGGCGCCTCTGGGCGGGGGAAGGCGGCGCTCCGTCCTCAGGCTCTGGTTGGACACTGACAAGCGCGCGCGCGCGCGCAATCGCAGCGGCCACGCCTTTTCCGCCTGCTCGCCCGCCCCACTTCCGGCGTCCGCACCGGGCGCGTAGGAGGTCCCTGTGCACTGAGGTGGACCGCTCAGCTGAGTTCGTCTGTGGTTCTGCAACCTGGACAGAAAGTACTTATATGTTGATTCTTCGGTTCTTAGCGACCCAAGTCACCGATTTCTTGACCTTTTCCGTTGAAGACTGTATTGGCATGCCTGTGCTCTAGATAAAGCATGTACTGAGAAAGCATCAGGCGCTGTAAAAAGGGTCGACATGAATCGCATCGCTGGGTGAAATACCCGTGTAGACTTCGAAGAAGATGCCAGCAACTTCAGGTTTCACTGAAACATGCCTAAAACGAATGTATGTTTGTGTACATGTCCGAATGTTTATGAGGATGTTGGAAAATCAAGACCATGGGTGACTTTTCTGTTGAAAGTATCCTGCCCCGGAGCCATTTCACTGCAGCACAGGCTTGGCGGACTCCTCCGCTCAGAAACCTTGCTCGCGTTTGAACCATTTCTCTTGTCATTTCAGTTCTCACTACTCTCTCCCAAGGACACCCGCACGGACCCGCACAGAGGATTTTTTTTCTTTATAAATACCTTCCACTTTCCCACTTCTGTGCGTTTACTCACACTGGCTCCTCCGCCAAGATGCCCATTCCATCTACAGACCATCCTATGTGTTCAAGTGCCGGAAATGGTTCCCTCGGCCGAACCTTCATAGGTGGAAGCCGTACCTCCCTAGTAGCACTTTCTTTATTAACTAAACATATTTTTATTAAATGCAATTATGTCTTTCCTAATTAGACTGTAGACTTTTGAATGTAGGAACTAGACCATATTAATCTTTCACTTGGTTAATGTATTTTTTTTAAACGGGGATGTATTGGGGTCTACACTTCAGAGAATTTTTAATGTTGGTACCACGTTCATTTTGGTATTAAAGAGCAATTGTAAGTATCAGTAGGATAAACAGCTGAAACCTGAAACCTGCCAAGTGATTCCAGTGCCCACATTTATTTGTGTTTATCTCCCATTTTGGCACCAAGAAAAAGAACTGGTTAAGAACATAAATGATAGATGTGCTGCAGGTGGGAATCGAGTGGCATGTATGAACAGAAGTTTTTCAGCAAGTTAAAGAAAAGCAACGAGAGAATTGATTCTTCCCTACTGCGTGACCAAGTCAAAAGGACCTGTGTGGCTATAGGCCAGAACCATGTGTATTTAACAAGTGGCTATTTAGTTCAGCAAATTTTAATTTCACTGGTGTTCAGTTGTGTTTGTATTTAATCTGTATTCATTCCTTCATTAAATATTTATTCTTTGGTTTTTGTGAATATAAGATTTGGGGTATAGTTAAATAAGAGATTTAGGATAGAGTGAATGTATTTAAGAAACAGTACGACAATTTAAATTCATAGCTTCCTTTTTTTAAAACAAAAATAATACATTACTCAATTTTTAACAACACTGACTTAGATATTCATCATTCTCTGCTTCCTTACAGCTTAGATTTAGCAAATAAAGATCTATTCTAAAGCTGAAGGCGTATCCAGTTGTGTAAACACGGAGGGTAGTGCCCCAGCTATAAAGGCCCATTGCTTTCTTACTCTGTTTGTTTTCAGCTAATAGGAACTCCACCTGGTCCCTAAAACAAAACACAACCTTTTTTCTCCTTGACAAATTATTCCCAGTTCCTAAGAGAATAATAGAAATGAACAAGACAAACTCACCAAGAATATAAAGGGCCAGGCAGCGTCTGAGCCTCCACACTTTTTGTGCTCACAATTCACAGAGAAAATGTTATTCCAGAGAAGAGCCTGGCTGTGGTTATACCTCAGCACAAGCTTCATTCTAGGAAGCGAGCTGAGCAGCCCAGAGCTCCGTGGTAAAAGTTACTGTTATCAGCTTCACAGGTTTCACTGCAGCTTTAAGGAAGCAGAAAATTACTGCCGTGCCCTGGGAGGACACCTTGCTTACACTTGGAACCAGGAGGTGCAAGATCTCATCTGGGACTTTCTGGAAGAAGGAAAGAAGTGGTGGATTGGGCAAAATGTAATGCTGCTGGGGAAAGATCAAGAAAACAACTACCCAAGTAAGACTCTGAGGTTTGAGGTTGATGAGGGAAACTTCCTTACTTTTATTAAGGAACAGGAGAAAGAAAACATTTTTGTCTTTCTGCTTTTGTATACAGAAAAATCAGTCATTTTACTCATTACCATCATTCTTCTGCAATATTTCTGCTCTTCTGCTGCAGCCTTTGATTTGTCTGTGTAGCAAAGATGATGGGATTTTCTCAGAGCCTATCAAAAGTTAACTGACCTAATAGTTCACTGAAAATACTGTGCAAGATTCTGAAGTGGGAAACCTTTTATGGTCACTTTGTAAATATCTCTTCATCATTCTTGGCTCCAAGTTCTCTAATGCAGAAACTAGGAGAGAAATTGTCCACTTGTTGTCTTTCTTAGATATTTTCAAAATTATGTACCATCATCTTGGGGTCTTAGA
Organism: Myotis davidii; assembly: GCF_000327345.1. Taxonomy (NCBI): domain Eukaryota; kingdom Metazoa; phylum Chordata; class Mammalia; order Chiroptera; family Vespertilionidae; genus Myotis; species Myotis davidii. Next base: position 3,227,435 of record NW_006285234.1, on the reverse strand, counting down.
AAAAACTCCAAGGCATTGTGTCCTAAGTATCTTCATTAAAGTCTAAATAAATTAATGCCTAGCTTTGTGACAAAGAACACATAATATGAAAAAATAATCTATAATATATGTGGTGAGGGAACCTAACTTTTCATCTATTGAAAGGTAGCAAAATTTGGTTTTCATATATATATATTTTTTTTCCCTAATCCTCACTAGAGGATATGCTTTTACTGATTTTAGAAGAGAGAGAGAGAGAGAGAGAGAGAGAGAGAGAGAGAGAGAGAGAGAGAAGCATGGATCAGTTGCCTCCCTAAGGGATTGAACTCATAACCTAGGTAAGTGCCCTGACTGAGAATTGAACCAGCAACCAGGTCACATCGTTGCTATATTTATTACACCAAGGCTATATTTATTTTTTTAAATGTTTGACTTTTTATTAACCATTGTCATCCCAATAAATTCAGTAAAAGTGTTTTTTTAAATGTTTGACCTTTGAGTATGAAGCTCATCTGGGTCTGGTCTTCCTTCTGCAGATGTCACAGCCGGCCGAGCCACCAAGCCCACCAGCTGCACTTACGTGTCCAGAAAGTCCAACTGGGTCTCATCAAAAGTAGACTTGTGCTCCCGGGGGCATTATTTCATTTGCCAGGCTGGTAAGTGATGAAGCTACCTGCTGCCAAAGACCTACCTTTATTATTATTTTTTAAATGGACTTTTATTGATTTCAGAGAGGAAGGAAGAGAGAGATAGAAACATCAGTGATGAGAGAGAATCATTGATCAGTTGCTTCCTGCATACCCCCTACTGGGGATCACACCCGCAACCAGGGCATGTGCCCTGACCGGGAATCGAACCGTGACCTCCTTGCTCATAGGCCAATGCTCAACGAGCTGGGCCAAAGACCTAACTTTACTAGAAGAAACTGATTCTAAATAAGGAGAGTTTGTGAGAGCATTAGTTAGCAAGTCCCTGAGTGATAGGCCTTAGGGGGGATATAAGGGACTTGATTTTCATGGTTTGAGCTAGGGTGAGAAACTGGTCATTTGGAGTGACTTCCTTACCCATCCTACTCTTGTAGTAGAAAAGAGCTGTGCCTTGATGTTCCCTTCATGCCTGGACTTGGGCAGAGTGTGAGAGAAAGTGTACTTCTGGTATTGGTAAGCCCCATTTTCCACATGTGAATCCCTAATCCATTCAGTATTTTGGCTTTAGAGGGTAGAATAGGAACCAAAGGAGGAAAAGACAATATGGTGAAGGAAAATGAGAAGATGAGGGGTAAGGAGATTTTCATCAGTTAAAGGTTTGTTTTCTCAGAAGTAGATGAGAATTAAGGTGTGTGGTTACATAAAGCATTCATTCTTAGCTCAGTGAACTCTCGGAGACTTTATGATGTCCCGGATTGTCTAGGTAAAAATTTGTTTCACTTTTTAAAAATTAAATCTTTATTGTTGAAGGTATTGCTATGTCCCCTTTCTAGCCCGCCTCCATCCTCGTTTCACTTTTTTAAAAAATCACAAATATATTCTTTCGGAAATAGAAAGCACATATAGGTACTTTATTAAACACAATACATTGCAGTATTTCTTTATTACAAGATATATTTATCTATTACAGTATTCCTCAAATACTGGGTATTGAGAGGACCCAGTATTTTAACGTAATGAATTTCTAGCTTCACATCTCTCCTTCTTACCCTTTCAAGCTCTTTGTGAGATTTTTGTCCTGTTTTACAGTATAATGTGCTAGTGTTATTGAGGCCAAGGTTGTGAGCCTAAACTCTGCACAAGTCTACTGGTTACGTGTTTCATTCTGACAAACCGCATCCCGAGTATTGGCCGTCTTACAGTTGTGAACTGTTTTTCATCATCTCCAGGACTGGAAAAGCAACTCCTAATTAGCCTAAACGATGATGCTATTGTACCCATCTTTCACTCTCCAAGAGTTGAGTTTTTAGACATTCTCAGCTACTCTTGGTTTTGGAGTGAAAATGTCCTTTCTGATATTATCATTCATGTACTTGCAAGAGATTACTGCTATGGAGTATAGAAGGCTGTGCAGAAGATAATCTTAGACAAAAATGAATTCTATTCAATTCATCTAAGCCAGTTCTGCAAATTTTGAGCCTACATTCCCACAATGAGAGGAAGTACGTTCCTGCAGCTGAGAGCGCGGGCTCAGGAGTCACGATCATGGGTCAGAGTCCTGAGCTCAGATCTTGTTTTTCTGACTTTCCACTTGTGACACCTGGGCAAGCAACTTAGCCGCTGTGCAGCCCAGTTCCCTCCAAAGGACTGTTATCAGAATTAAGATAATGCAAGTGGAGCATTAGAACAATGCCTAGCATAATATTGTCATTGGTACTGTTCATATTATATTATTGTGCAATTTCTATTTTTTGTTCAACGTTTATTTTCTGCTTCTAGATAGCTTCACACTCATGTCTAAGGTGAAAACACTTTGGAAATCCAATATTGCAAGTTACCTTTAAAGTATTTCACCATGTAATTGCATTAGAGGTATTTTGAAATAGTGTTGTCACAGTGTGTATACATTTTTTATTATGAATTTAAGAAATGCCTCTTGCAAAATAACATGTGGGTGAGAGAAGTATTTGCAGATTTGTTCTTTAACATTCAAGAGAGAAGTCTAATACCTTGTATTATTGTACAGTGTTCCTAAGGTTACAGATTGACGTTTGCACACTGAATAGTTGAATTCAGGATCTTTCTTTTTTTAACAAAAAATAAGGCACTTAAGCCCTGGCTGGTTTGGCTCAATGGATAGAGTGTTGGCCTGCGGATTGAGAGGTCCCGGGTTCGATTCCAGTCAAGGGCACATGCCCAGGTTGTGGGCTCGATCCCCAGTGGGGGGCAGCCGATGAATGATTCTCTCTCATCACGGATGTTTCTATCTATATCTATATCTTCTCCCTTCCTCTCTCTGAAATCAATAAAAATATTTTTAAAGGCACTTAAACTTACATATAAAATTATTCATTCCTAAGAGATTTTTATTTTCAGTGTCAGAATGAGAAGTAGTGATTTGTGTTAAAAGTGGTATGTGTTGTAATAGAATTGATATTCAGCTGAGTGTACCAAGATAAGTCAGACCGGTTGTGAAAACTTTAAACTACTTCCATGCCATTGGGAAAGTAAAATAATAGCACCACCACAGTACCTCAAACTAATTATCGTAGGGTGACATGGCAACCATTAATAACTGTAGTTCTATCTTGGCGACGTCTGAAAATATCTGTAGCACTCTGCCATCTGGGATATGGTCACAGCCTTGCACATCCTTTGAAACACTCCATGCTTCAGGAGAGTCACCAGTTGATCATTATCCTCGAATTGCATATTTGCTACTACTACTAAATGACTTGGCTTTGACTTTGTTCTTGTTTCAGCAGTCAATGTGTGATGTTTTGATATTTATAAATGCAGTAGTTTGTAAATAAAACATTAAACACAAGTTCCCACAACTCCTAGTGAAAAAAAATGGATCTAGGAAATAATCATGAATGACTGCTAACATCAGAAAGAGAGAGACAGATAGTATGTGACTCCTGATGGACTACTTGACACCACCTATTAAGTAATTTTATTTTAAAAAAAGTAGAACTTGAAACTGCTCAAGCTCTATGAGCTAACCATGTATATGAACACTTAAAGCACCTTTATTTGTAATAGCTCCAAACTGGAAACAGCCCGGGTGCCCTTCAACAGGTGGTTGGCTAAGCAACTGGGGTACATCCATACTGCGAAATACTATTCAGCAATAAAGAAAAACAAACTATTGATGCATACAACGACATGAACAACATGAACTAATCACCAGGGAATTATGCTGAGTGAAAAAAGCCAATTCCAAAAGGTTACATACTACATGATTTCATTTATTTAATATTCTTGAAATGAAATGACAAAATTATAGGAATGGAGACCAAATTAGTATTTGTCAGGGGCTAAGACGGGAGGAAGGGCAGGAGCGGAAGTAGGTGTACAAGTTCAGATAATTTTAAGGGAATTTTGCTCAAGAGCATGAATGAACTGAAGCTCTACATAATTCCTGAGGGAATGAAAATTGGCGGGTTTTTTAAAACAGGAAAAAAAGTCTGCTAGGACAATGCTCTTGACCCAAACAGTGTGCAACTAGAGGGGTTCACTTTGTGTAGGAGCACGGAAAGTTGGTAGTAATAACGAGAGAGAAGGCTGTATCTGTGGGGACGGAAGCTTGTAGGTGGGCAGATTTGGTGTAGGAGTCTGTGGAAAGGACTCTTAATTGTTTCTATTTTCCCCTTGAGGCAGAGAGCAAAGTTATGACGACCTGAGAATGAGGATCAGGGAGACTCCTAGTTGTTGGAGATTTGAGTAGAGGACAAAGTGGGAAAGGGTTATCTAGGAGAGTGGAAGTGGGACTAGACAAGGGGAATACGGTATCATTGCCTGGGGCTCATGACCGTGAATTTAAGCTGAGATGCAGTCAGTGAAGTGGTATGATTTTGTCTAGCCATGTTCAACGGCATGAGGAGAAACACCAAATGCACACAAGGCACATTAAGAATATTGTTGCCGCCCTAGCTGGTTTGGCTCAGTGGATAGAGCGTCAGCCTATGACTGAAGGGTTCCAGGTTCGATTCCAGTCGGGGGCACATGCCCGGGTTGTGGGCTCAGTCCCCAATAGGGCGCATGTGGGAGGCAGCCAATCGATGATTCTCTCTCGTCATTGATGTTTCGCTCTCTCCCTTCCTCTCTGAAATCAATAAAAATATATTTTATAATAAAGAATATTATTGTCCACCTACTCAACTCTTTTATCTCTACCAATAGGAATTAAAGACCACAAAAGAGAATATTATGCTTAGAATGTAAATTCTTAAAATGAACTTAATTCTCTGCTGTCAGTGTTGACCAGTCAGTGGGCCTAATTTTAAGGTGTTGGATCATACTATAAGGTGATGTCTGTGCTCCAGAGTAAAAGAGCTGCCTCAGAAGTCCTACGTTATTGCTCTTTTTAAAAAAATGGATACTAATCTTTAATTTGTGTTTTCTTGATTATCACCTATGTGCTTGTAATACTTATTTTTAGAGCTGTATTCTATAAATTAACTCCAAATAGATGTCTTTTCAGACCAAGATACAAGTTATGAAAGAAATGGAAATAATTCTCATTCACATCGGAGACCCAAGAAGACAAAAAGAGAAATCGCAATACCAAGAAACAAAATGGCCTCAGGTAATGGGAAGTGAAATCAATAACTGCCTTAAAGGATGCACAGAACAATTCATGCTGAAATGTGTCATCATCACAGGTACCCAGTAAATATCCATGACACTCTCTTTTGTCTCATCTCAATATTGCAATCTTTGCTTTCATTTATAAATTCTTATTTTCTTGATATTCCTTTGCCTGAATTTTTTTACATATACCCAAGTGAAAGAGTTTTTTTCTACAAATGTTCCATCAAAACAGAGAGGCTTCTAGCCCAGCCTGTGTAACTCAGTGGTTGAATGTCGACCTATGAACCAGGAAGTCAGGGTTCAATTCCTGGTCCGGAACATGCCTGGATTTCAGGCTCGATCCCCAGTAGGGGGTGTGCAGGAGGCAGCCAATCAGTGATTCTATCTCATTATTGATGCTTCTATCTCTCCCTCACCCTTCCTTTCTAAAATCAATAAAAATATTTTTTTAAAGAAAGAGAGATTTCTAGAAGTCCTTGCAAGTCAAGTTACGGTGTTCTCTCTCATTATTTTTTAATTTTGAAAAACAAATCCTCTTTGGGGAAGATGCATTAGCCTGAAATGACCTCAATCAATATCAATGTTGAATTATTATAGAGATCTCCTGATAGAATGGGTGAAAAAAGAGACTAACGTAAAGTGGATCTAGTGATGATTTTAGGGGTATGAACTCAACTTCAGGTGTGAGATGTCCTTGTCAACAAGCCCTTTAAGTATCCCTTAAAAGAACAATTTAGAAAGTGTCACTGTGGTAGAGACATGACTATATATCTAAAGGACAATGTAAAAATCAACTTTTCTGAATGCTTTGTAAGTGGGTACTTGTGAGTTGGGCATAAGTATTTAGTGATAGCATTAAATGGAAGTAAAGATGATATATTTTGGAAAACTTAAATAATTCCCAAAGTTCTTCAGATTATAATTAAAGCAATGATGATGAAGATGCATTTGAAAAATCTGCATAAACCTATGACATGAAATATGAGTTTCATGAGAGGAATTTTTATAAATTAACATATATACATTTATATAACATGATTTTAAATATGCCTTTATAGCCGAAACCGGTTTGGCTCAGTGGATAGAGCGTCAGCCTGCGGACTGAAAGGTCCCAGGTTCGATTCCGGTCAAGGGCATGTACCTGGGTTGCGGGTACATCCCCAGTTGGGGGTGTGCAGGAGGCAGCTGATCGATGTTTCTCTCTCATCGATGTTTCTAACTCTCTATCTCTCTCTCCCTTCCTCTCTGTAAGAAATCAATAAAAAAAAATATTTTAAAAAATTGGCTTTTCTAAGGCCAGACCCTGAGGTATAAGAGAGGATTTTTGGTAACATAACCTCCTCCCTATCTTGTGTTTCCCACCCCCTCATCCCA
>NW_006285234.1:3217174-3219716 GCF_000327345.1 Myotis davidii | reverse complement strand
TTTATGAAATGCTGAAAGGTATCAAGAAGAGGAAGAAGAAGAAAAAGGTAAAGATACAAATTATGAACAACAAACATGCATCTATCAACAAGTGAATCTTAGAATCAAGTAAACAAATATTCTGGTGATCATGATAGAATCAGGGACATAGAAAGGGAATGGACTGACTATTCTTTGGGGGGGAAAGGGGTGTGGGAGATGCGGAAAGAGACTGGACAAAAATCGTGCACCTATGGATGAGGACAGTGGGTGGGGAGTGAGGGCGGAGGGTAGGGCGGGAACTGGGAGGAGGGGAGTTATGGGGGGAAAAAAGAGGAACAAATGTAATAATCTGAACAATAAAGATTTAATTTTAAAAAAAATATATGCCTTTATAAAATGAAATAGACATTTGATGTTCCACCTACATCCTTCAAGTTTATATAGTCAACTTTGCCCAGAAATAACTTTTTAACAGTCTCATTGAGAAAAGAGGAGATTGCTCTATTTGGGAGGTTGCCTTATATTTATATAGATATGGTCCTTTACAAATTTTTGTGTTACTTTGCTTTAAGCATATTCCTATTAAATTTCATATAAAGGCATCTAATTATTTTACTAACCCTGAGAATATTTTTATATCACATTTAAATTTATTTTAATAATAGAGATCCTTTCTGGTTCTAATGCTCCCTTGCAACTCTTTTCTGTCTTTTGTGGGAATTTTTTTCTTCAATATTTTGGTTTTAATTGTTTCCCTCTAAAAAGTTCTTTACAAAAACACATTCCTATACCTACGTTTTTCTAATTGTCAAACCCAGGAATGAAAGTCTCTTTTGAAATCCCCTCATCTGGTTAAAGGAATATAGTTTATATTCGTTTTCTCCTCCCCACCCTCGCTCCCTAGATCAGTGATGGTGAACCTTTTGAGCTCGGCGTGTCAGCATTTTGAAAAGCCCTAACTTTGGTGCCGTGTCACATATAGAAATTTTTTTATATTTGCAACCATAGTAAAACAAAGACTTATATTTTTGATATTTGTTTTATATATTTAAATGCCATTTAACAAAGAAAAATCAACCAAAAAACTGAGTTTGCGTGTCACCTCTGACACACGTGTCATAGGTTCGCCATCACTGCCCTAGATCTTGTTAGTACATTCCATGGGTTTTATTCAGGTTATTGTTATATTAAATTGTTTGTGTGTGTGTGTGTGTGTGTATGCATTTTTTGTGTGTTTTGTTGTTGTTTTTGTTGTAAATCCTCACCCAAGGATATTTTTCCATTGATTTTTAGAATGGAAGGGAAAGGTAGAGACAGAGAGAAACATCGATGTGAGAGAGACACACATTGATTGGTTGCCTCTTGCAAACATCCCAACCAAAGAACCTGCAACCAAGGTACATGCCCTTGACCGGAATCGAACCCGGGTCCCTTCAGTCCGCAGGCCAACGCTCTATCTACTGAGCCAAACTAGCTAGGGCTAAATTGCTATTTTTATATTCTACGACTTCTCTTAAGAATACATTTTTTTAAACTTTTATCAAAACCAGATTTCTAGTAATAATTTAGCACTTATTTCTATTTCACTGGTTTTGTGACTTTACTTTTCTTGAGTTCTTAGTTTTGTCTCATTTCTACAATTGTTTTTTCAAGAAAGATCAACTGGTGGAAATATTTGGGGAACTTGTGAATAGTCAAAAGGGGTCTTTCTTGGCCCTTTCCAATGTTAAAAGAAAATTCTCCCCAGACAAGTTGCTGATCTAGTAGACTTTAATTCAGTAATTTATGAATTGGGCAGTAGCCAATGTAGCAGATAGAGAGCTCTGAAGAGCTGAACACGGCAAGAGATTTTTATAGGCCTAAGTGAGCAGGGTTACTTTCCTTATTTGGAGCAAAGGGAAGCCTTGAAGTCAGACTATGTAATTTGTGCTGAAAAGGCAAGCACTGATTGGTTAACATTGGCCTGCCTCTTCTGTGAGAGCCAAATACAGAAACTTAAGTTTTGGTTTGCTGTAGTGGGGCTTAGCGTGACTGACTCTATCTTGGGTCTAACAACTTCATTACCCTAACACCAATGAGCATATTTTAGCAGAGTTCACAAGTTAAAACATTGGATCATAGCTGTATATCCTCCATATCTTTTCTGCCATTCTCTTTTTCAAATATATTTTTTATTGATTTCAGAGAGGAACATCAATGATGAGAGAGAATCATTGATCAGCTGTCTCCTGCATGCCCCACTGTGGGGATCGAGCCCACAACCCGGGCATGTGCCCTGACCAGGAATCGATGTGACCTCCTGGTTCATAGGTTGATGCTCAACCACTGAGCCACGCTGGCTGGGCTCAGTTCATTTATTTCACTTTTAATCTATCTCATTCTTGTGCATTTTAGCTTCAGCTGATTTATCTTTTTGTTTTTTTTAAATATATTTTATTGATTTTTTACAGAGAAGAAGGGAGAGAGAGAGTTAGAAACATCGATGAGAGAGAAACATCCATCAGCTGCCTCCTGCACATCCCCCACTGGGGATGTGCCCGCAACCCAGGTACATGCCCTT
>NW_006285234.1:3200031-3216864 GCF_000327345.1 Myotis davidii | reverse complement strand
TGTAAAAAATCAATAAAAATATATTTAAAAAAAAAAAGATCAGTTAGGTAGGTGGTTGAACAGTGTTGTGCAGGTTTTCTGTGTCATTGCTGGTTTTCTGCTGCTCATTTTGTCAAATATTAAGAGAGCAAAATCTCCAAAGGAAATCTTCAAGGATACCTATGGATTTGCCTATGTCTTGTCTTAGTTCTATCCCTCTTTGCTTCATGTATTTTGAAGCTCTATTATTAGGTGCATAAATATTTAGGATTGTTATATCTTACTAGAGGCCCGGTGCACAAAAATTCATGCACTGGTGGTGCGGGGGCAGTCCCTCAGCCCTACCTGCACCCTCTCGCAGTCGGGGAGCCCTCGGGGGGGTGTCCAACTGATGGCTTAGGCCTGCTCCCCCTGGTGGTTAGTGCATATCATAGCACATCATTCAGCCTTTAGGGTCAATTTGCATATTATCCTTTTATTATATAGGACATATTTATATAAATATACGGCTTTTCTTAAGAATACATTTTTGTAAAAGTATGAGACAGATATTTCTGCAGTGATGTTTATATACTGGCACCTTTATGGTTGTTTTTTTTTAATATTTATTTTTACACGGAGGATCTTTGAAGAGTAAGCAACAGGATGAGATGGTAGTGATTTGTCATGCTTCAGCTTCGAAATTCTAGCTGTACATCTTCATCAACAGCAGAAAATGAGCCTCTGGTCTCCTATGTGATTTACATTTTTAGCCAAGAATAACAAATAAAATAGGAAAAAATATTTCTATCCTAGGCTTTTACTTGAACTTAACATACTTTAATATATATATATATTTATATTAGAGGCCCGGTGCACGAAATTTGTGCACTGGAGGGGGAGAGGTCCCTCAGCCTGATCTGTGCCCTCTCACAGTCCAGGAGCCCTCGGGAGATGTCCGACTGACGTGGAGGAGGGAGAGACTCCCACCAATACCACTGCACTCACCAGCCGTGAGCCCGGCTTCTGGCTGAGTGGTGCTCCCCTTGTGGGAGTGCACTGACGACCAGGGGGCAGCTCTTGCATTGAGCGTCTGCCCCCTGGTAGTCAGTGTGCATCATAGCAACCGTTTGCTCTGCTGTTTGGTTGATTTGCATATTAGCCTTTTATTATATAGGAAGGAGGATATATTTTTTATTGATTTCAGAGAGGAAGGGAGAGGGACAGATAGAAACATCAATAATGAGAGAGAATCATTGACTGGCTACCTCCTGCACATCCCCTACTGAGAATTGAGCCTACAACCTGGGCATGTGCCCTGACCAGGGATCAGGAATCAAACCGTGACCTCCTGGTTCAGAGGTTGAGCCACATGGGCCAGGCTTAACCTACTTTCTTTTTTCTACAGGAGCCACTCATCATTCAAACAAATGTCACCAACCTGCTCTTGCTAATCCTGTAAGTACTTAACCTTCACAGCACACGTTTTGGAATCGTGTTCTCTTTACCAGTCCTGGTGGGTCCTGCCAGAGCTCTACTTTGTCTCACAGAGTGCTCTGAATTATAGTTTTCTGATAAGGAAAGGAAAGTATGTAAGTGCAGGAAAGAGGTTTAATGGATTATTTATTAAAGACGATTTTAAAGCCTATCTTTTGGCCTTCATGCTGGTATTATTTTCTTTTGTTGGTGGTTTCTTTATTCCCTGCTTCATTCCAAAAAGAACTTGTGGCATCTTACAAAAATATATACAATGCAATAATTTTTTTTAATTTTAAAAAGGAAAAGTAAAGAAATTGAGTGAAAAGTAGAAACTCTGCATAATCTACAAAATTTCACCTTCAAGAAATTTCTTAGCTTTCTTGCCTTTGTATCCTACATAGAAACCTCTCAGTAGATGGCTAAATATAGATTTACATTTATTTGGTCCACTGTAAAAAAAAAAAAAAAAAAAGGGTGCTGTTATAAGTATAAAAAGGAAGGGGGATGAAATAAAAATCCCTCAAGTTGGTATTTCTCAAGGGATGTTCTGCAGAAAAACAGCCAATATTGCTTAAAATATTGCCAGGAGGAATTTGTTTTACTGTAAGACTTCTTAGGGCCTTTTTGTTTTGTGAGGATATTTTCTCCATTGATTTCCAGAGAGAGAGAGTGGAACGTAGGGGGAAGAGACAGAGAGAGAGAGAGAGAGAGAGAGAAACATCAATGTGAGAGAGACACATTCATTGGTTACCTCCTGCACGCCTCACCTCCCCCCACTGGAAGGCAAGCCTGCCAAGGAAGCATGTGCCCTTGACCCACCCTTCAGTCTGCAGGCCGACACTCTATCCACTGAACGAAACCGGCTAGGGCAGTGGTTCTCAACCTTCCTAATGCCGCGACCCTTTAATACAGATCCTCATGTTGTGGTGATCCCAACCATAAAATTATTTTCATTGCTACTTCATAACTGTAATGTTACTACTGTTATGAATCATAATGTAGATATCTGATATGCAGGATGTATTTTCATTGTTACAAATTGAACACAATGAAAGCATAGTGATTAATCACAAAAATAATATGTAATTATATATGTGTTTTCCAATGGTCTTAGGCGACCCCTGTGAAAGGGTATTCAACCCCCAAAGGGGTCGTGGCCCACAGGTTGAGAACCACTGGGCTAGGGCATAGAGGCTTTTATATGCCCCAAACCTAACACTTCCCATTATCTTCTCCCCTATCACCCCAGGCTCAGCCCCCATCCGCTCCCGTCTGAACACTGCATCTTTCTCCTACTGAACTCCTTGCTTCTGTCCTCGGCCCCTTGCTGTCAGTTCTCAGCATAGCAGTGAGAGGAGCCTTCACAAGAGAAGTCAGATCCAGCGACTGCTCATCAAAGCCCCCTCACCCCCCATGTCTTCCCATCTCATTCAAAGCAAGTTCACACGCTTCTCAGTTTCCTGACATAGGACCTGCTCTCCAACCCCCTTCCCTCACTCCCCTCCACCCCCTGGATCTTTTTTTAGCTCCCCTCGTACCATTTTTGCTCATCCAGCCTTTTTGTTCTTCCCCAAACAAACAGCAGGCTGTGGCCTCAGGGCTTTTCCATTTCTTAAATACCCTTCTCCAGAATACTGACAGCTTTCTCTCTAATTCTCAGCCAAAATGCCCTTCCTTGACATCTGACATGCGTTAGTGACCACGCGATGTAATTTGTCTCTCTGTCTCCACCACCAACGTGGGCACTCAGGGAGGGCAAGAACTTGGCTCACTTTGTTCATTGCTGCACCCTCACTTCCCCATGCTTAGCACATGGTAGCTGTTTCATTATAAGTTACTGAATGCTTGACAATAAGTACACCCGGGAAATTGTGCATCTCAAAGAGGGTAATATCACACGCCACTTCCTCCAAACTGCTTGAGCACAGGGTCTTTTTGAGAGAAATATTTATAAATATCTCAGGGCCCTGGGAGTTCCAAAGCAATTCTGGAGACACCGCTTTCATTTTCATTATTTGGCTAAAATCGGATTTAGCCTTTTCCTTTTATATATTTTTATCTTTTAGTCGAAGACCCTGTGCCATTCTGCCAGCCGGTTTCCTTCAGTCCTCCCCGCAGTCACACAGCAGGGACTGTCAGTCACCCCCGTGCCTACCAGCCAGCCACCCCCTGTGACGGCAGAGCTCCCCAGGCCTGCGTCTGTAACACAGGCTGGAAACGCTCTGGTGGGAATAACTTCAAGCCCCAGAGAGGACTCGCATCCAGATGTCTCCACCACTCATCTCCAAGCATCATCTCAGAGCGCATCCAATCCGGTGAGTGAGGAACATGGAAGTCACAACTGGGTACGTTCATTACATGGAAATAGCACTTTTAAAAAATATATATTTTTTTTATTGATTTCAGAGAGGAAGGGAGAGGGAGGGAGAGATAGAAACATCAATGATGAAAAAGAGAGTCATTGATCAGCTGCTTCTTGCACATCCACCACTGGGGATCGAACCCGAAACCCGGGCATGTGCCCTGACCAGGAATCAAGCCCTGACCTCCTGGCTCATAGGTCGATGCTCAGCCACTGAGCCACACTGGCTGGGCTGGAAACAGCACTTGTATTCTTTCCTTCTATTTTGGTGTCATTTTGGGAACAGTGATGCTAAGAAGGAGCCTCGTTCCCCCTTTACCCCTGAGCAGAATATACCTGGGAATGCCTGACAGACAGGCATGTGTCCCGATTAAAAGCAAAAGCCAAAGCAAGTCCATGAAAATATCCCACATGGGGTCTTACGCCTATTTCAGTATTTACGGTCGTATTAGGTAATGCTGTTATATCAGTGCTTCGGCCGGGGAGGAACCCTTGTTGGCCTGCCCCATTGTCTGAGGAGCAGCAAACCCTTCGACACCTTCTCCACCTCACCCTCTCAACCCTCCTTTCACCTTTGTTCCCCTTCCAGACAAACTGGAAGGAAAGGCAAAGCTGCTTTAACAGTGTTGACTGAAGAAAACATCCTGCTTCTCCCTATTATTTGGGGTTTTTTTTTAAAACACAAGCCCTGCCTATAAGCCATCTAACATTCTCCTGTTAGAAAGGAGTCCTATTTTCTCTGGATCTGCTGTCGGTGGTAATGGAAACTAGATGTTCACTGTTGTCTCAGTCAGCATTGTGTTCTGCTGAGGGGAAAAGTGATCTGCAGCAGCTTAAACAAAGAGTGTTTGCTTGCCTTAAATAGAGAGAAATTTGAAAGATCGAATATCCAAAGAGTCTACAAATTATTAGAACTATCAAGAGAATTTAGAGATGTTACTGAATATCAGATCAGTATATACTAAAGTTAATTACATTATTGCATATCAGCAACTATCAGTTAGATTTTTTAAAAAAGATATAACAGCAGGTACCTAGGAATAAATCTAACCAAAGATGTACAAAACTTCTAGTTTTTCTGAGTCAGTTCAGGAAACCACAATAAGGCTTGATTGAGAGACATTGAAGAAAGGCTAAGTAAGTGGTGAAGTCTGCCAGGTTCCGCCCAGGTTAGACGTTCTCTCTGAAATACCAGGTAAGGCTGCCGCTGGAATGACGCTGAGTACAGCCTGACCAGCAGGCAGACGTGCAGCCGGGCGGCATCTGTGTCTCCCTTACCTTCACTCCTTCTTATTGACATCCCAGTCCCACAGCGTAAACCAAAATTGGGTGGGCCTCAGTTCTGAGATCTCTCTGTAACTGACCCAACCCCCTATAACCCTGTGAATCAGGAATAACCCTATTCAATTGCATGGCCCGTGAGGGTGGGGTCTTAACTGACGTGAACTGCTCCAGTCCTTGAGCCTAGCAGTACACAGTAGGCATTTAATAAGGACTTACTGAATACTGATTGAGTTAAGCTGTAAGTGGGTTGTTCTCTAGAATTCGGACCATGTAGTTGGTGTAAACAGATTGTCTCAGGGTTGGACTTCCAGTTCAAAACAAGTAGCCTCTTACGTTTTGGGACCATGCCCAGTGTCCTGGCTTGTTTGTTTTCTCGGGTTTCCTGCCTCTCTGCTCCTGCCGTGTGGCATGTCAAGGACTTCCCTCTTGAACAGGAACTCTTGGGTTGAGGGAATTACCGTGGGAAACCTGAGGGGATAAACACACTTCTGAATAGACAGGTTTTGTTGTCTTGAATTCCATGTTTCCTGCTTGTGATCATGGCCATAGCCTTAAGCTTACTCTTGCAGATCTTATTGTCAGACTCACTTGTCCTTGGAGCAATCATTGTATGACCTGTTACCATTTTCTGTATGAAGAGGTGAAAATTCTATTTGCAGAAAAGCCTCTGAAAGCAATAAGTGTGATGGAAAGCCTGTGATTCATAGAGCTTGTAATGTCACCAAAGGCCAGCTCTCATTAAAACAATGTCTCAAACTACTAAAGTGCAGTAATTATATGCAAATTATTTTGACAAAATCCTTTGTTCCCAATAGGTCACAGATGAAAGGGCATGGAACTTCAGCAAAGCGATGCATGGTTTGCAACCTCACAGCCACCTGCAGAAAGCTTGT
This sequence comes from Myotis davidii, assembly GCF_000327345.1. Taxonomy (NCBI): domain Eukaryota; kingdom Metazoa; phylum Chordata; class Mammalia; order Chiroptera; family Vespertilionidae; genus Myotis; species Myotis davidii. The sequence goes on along the minus strand of NW_006285234.1, from coordinate 3,210,888 downwards.
GAGGTGCTCCAGAGACTGACAGCCATGATCCCAGGACTGTCCGAGCCAGTGCAGGTAAGCAGAGGCTGATTGGGAGGGAACAGATGTGCGGAAGGGGAAAGTGAAAAACAGGAAAGGAGAAAACGTATAATAAAATAGAAAATGTATAATCTGGAAATTGTACCCTGTACAGACTAACATTATGAAATACTTTGTGGAGACTCAATGGAAATATTAGCAAGTGTATTTGTACCTTTAAATCTGAAGATTGTGCCCTCGCTGGGTAGCTCAGTTGGTTAGAGTGTCGTCCCAATACCCCAAGGTTGTAGGTTTGATCCCTAGTCAGGGCACATACAAGAAACAAGCAATAATAAATATATAGATAAAGGAAGCAGCAAGTCACCGTTTTTCTCTCTCTCCCTCTCTCTCTAAAATCAATACATTTAAAAACTATATGTTAAGGCAGCTCTCTCTATGGAGCACGCCCAAGCCTTCCCCCCACCCCCTGCCACCCCCTCCAGGTGCATTTTCCTTGACTCTCTTAAGCTTCAGGTCCCTTCTTTTGCCTCTGTAACTTGTTTCTTGAGCCCATTACTTCTATAGCCCATTCCTTCCATCTCTGTGACTTTCTAAATAAACTTTCTCTTATAAAAAAAATCTGAAGATTGTTAAAAAACTGGATCAGTAGTGACATTCTCATTTATCACATCACTGCTTTTCTGATCTATGTGTCAGGAGAAATCACAGGAGACAAAGACAGATCCATGCCTTGCCATAGCATAGAGCAGCCTTGAAACAGGCAGCAAAAGTCCGTGCCTCCATGATATCTGCCTTTGTTGCAACCACATTTGCCAGTGTTACTTCCTCATAATTACTCATGCCTCCTTCTACTCCCTACACATAAATTAAGGTGGTAGGATTAGTGAGGATTTTCATTTTCTTTTTTCCATTTTCTGTATTTTCAAATATTGCAATAAGTACATAAATGCGATCTGTATTGGTTTATTTGGGAAAATTAGAACAAAAGCATATTAAATAAAAAGCATTCTCTAGATGTAATCACTATTATTAGATTAATCTTGATTTGCTGTGCATAACCTTCCAAATGTTTTTGATGCATACACAAAGTTTGTTGGTTTGGTTTATTTTAATAAAAATGGGGTTAAAGTCTACAAATGTTTCTGCCCATTGATTGTTTTACTCAATGCTGAGTCAGGGATATCTTTTCATGTCAGTACACATAAGTGAACTCCTTATCTTAATGTTTATTTTAGAGTTTACCCTTGCAAATAGCCATCCATGGATATCCTTATACCTACATCTTTCAGGACTTCTGCAAATATTTCTGTGGGATAGAGTGCTAGAAATAGAATTGACGGGCTTTTACATTTTCAAGAGATGACAAAACTATCCTCCCCTCCTAAAAGGAACTATTTTACATTCTCAGCAACCTTTCCCCCACACTTTCATTTTTGCCAATTTCAAAGGCAAAAAAAAAAAAAAGCATTTTATTGATTACTAAGTCCTTCATTGGACTACTTGTCTCTTTGTTTGTAAGAGAGCTTATTTATTATTGATATTAACCTTTTGTTACATATGTTGCAAATATTTTGTGTTCATGTCTTATTTTTAACTTTATTTACTTGTTTACTTATTTACTTTTAAATCCTCACCCAAGGATATTTTTCCATTGACTTTTAGAGAGAGTGAAGAGAAAGGAAAAGACAGAGAGAAATATTGATGTGAGAGAAACACATCAATAGGTTGCCTCCCTCACAAGCCCCGACTGGAGATCAAACCCATAAATTAGGTATGTGCCCTGACCAGAAATCGAATCCGTCACCATTTGGTGTACGGGACAACTCCCCAGCCAACTAAGCCTGCCAGCTAGGGCTTACCTTCATTTATTTATTTTTTTATACTTACTTTTGTTATTTTATTTTTCATACTAGAGGCCCGGTGCACAAAAATTCATGTACTCTGGGGGTGTCGCTCAGCCCAGCCTGCCCCCTCTTGCAGTCTGGGACCCTTCAGGGAATGTTCACCTGCCGGCTTAGGACCTAAGCCAGCAGTCAGACATCCCTCTTGCAGTCCAGGAGAAGTGACTCCTTACCACCCGCCTGCTCACTGCTCCTTAGCACTGCACCAGAGGGGAGAGGACCACCACTGCGCTCGCCAGCCTTAAACCTGGCTTCTGGCTGAGCAGCACTTCCCCCCACCTCCCCTGTGGGAGTGCACTGACCACCAGAGGGCAGCTCCTACATTGAGTGTCTGCCCCCTGGTGGTCAGTGCATGTCATAGCAACCAGTCGTTCTGCCATTTGGTCAATTTGCATATTACCCTTTTATTATATAGGATAGGATATTTTATTTTGCAGTTTTTAATAAGTGTAACTTTGAAAATAAAGAACATTTCAAAACAAAAGTAGTAGTACTTTTGGTGACTGTTCAGTAAATAGTTGTCAGTTGGTTCATTTGACTTGTTTTCCATGAGGGTAGCCTGCAGAAAGGAGAGTTAGTGTTTTCTGTTTCATTTAGAACTTCTCCTTGATCTCCATGTCAAGTCCGTCTTGAATGCTTTTGAGGCCCTGGATACAAAGGGACAGTCTGTGGGAGACTTCAGTCAGCACTCTTCTCTTCTGCATTCCTCTTTTAAGCTTAGTTGTGTTAATTAGATATTTGATCCTCTTTCCACTCAGAAAGGGTTATGTCATTTGCTTAGTGCAACCTGAAATAAGAATCCTCCCCATAGGTGATATGGAATAGTATATTTTCCTTCCCTGCCACAGTGTAACATTGCTTCTTATAAAAATGTATTTAAAATATGTAAAGAACACTTCTCAGAAGAACACAAATGTAAAACAGTCATAAACCATTCAGGAATGTCTATTTGCTTTTCCAAAATTCCCAGGTCGATGTTGTCGACTCCCTTATTTACCAGAGTGGCCAATTACTGAAAAGCCCATTTCAGAACAACAGCACTCTGGGCTTCCAAAGTCCTGTGACTGTCTGCCTCATTCACTCCTTCAGCGGTGTAGTGAAAGCCGACGAAGCAATGGGGCCAAGATCCAAGCATGGCATTGAGCAGGTGGGTGCGGTACATGCCACTGGCCCGCTCTCCTCAGAAACGTTCAGTCTGGACAGGCCCAGGTCTCGCACAGCCTCCCCCCAGACTCTCACAGCCCAGCTAAGCCTGCAGCGCTGACGACACTGCTCTGTGAATCCTGCTCTGGGGCCTCTCTCTACCCCAGCGAGCCCAGCCTGCCTAACGCTGTCATCTGGTGAAAAGACCTTAGCGCTTGGCACACAGCAAGCACTCAGTAAGTTATGTCTGCTGTGCACATGAGACAGTGTTCGACGTTGTTAGTCATTAGGGAAATGCAAATCAGCTTCCACTTCACACCTAATAACAAGCGTGGGCGAGGAGGCAGAGAAAATGGAACCTTCATACACGGTTAGATCGTAAGATGGTACAGCTCTTTGCAAAGAGTGTGACAGTTCCCCCAGAGCGTTAAAAATATAATTACCATGTGACCTAGTAATTCTACTCCATGGAATAAATCCACAGATGTCCGTCCGCCTGAAACTTGTACAGTCATGTTCATAGCAATATTATTCAAGTGGCCAAATAGCAAAAAGGTGGAAACAACCCAGATGTCCATGATCTGATGGATGGACAAAGAAAACGTGGTATGTCCATAAAATGGAATAGTATTCGGTAACAAAAAAGAATGAAGTACTGATACAAACTACAACATGGATGAACCTTGAAAGTATTATGACAAGTGAAGAAGCCAATCACAAAAGACCATATATTATGATTCCATTTATATGAAATGTCCAGGAGAGGCAAATCTATAGACTGTAGATAAGTGGTCACCTCAGGATTGAGGAGAGAGGGGCAGAAGAATGGACAGTGACTGCTACTGGGTTCTGGGTTTATTTTACGAGAGAGAAAAATATTCTAAAACTAGATCATGGTTCTAGTTGCACAACCCTGTGAGTTTACAAAAAAACCTTTGAATTGTATACTCAAAATGGGTGAATTGTATGTGTGAATTCATTATAATAAAGCTCTTTTTAAATATAAAAAAAAAACTATCATATGCAGATCTAGGGCAGCTTATATCATGGGGCAAAAGAAATACATATTTCTTTGGGGGGCCCTCTTAGTGGCACCGAGGATGGTGACTCTTTAGCCAGACTACAGGTACTGCCTATGGGTTCTCTCCAATGAATGTCACCTCCCATTACATCATTGTCAAGATCCCTGTTCCCCTTCCAACGCCCTCAGAATCATCATTTCACTAACACAATACCCTGAGGTTACACAAGTCACATGATATTTCCCTCTAAATGCAGGTAGAAAATATTCTGAAAAAGTCCTTGATGGCCCTTGGGGAGATCCAGGAAACATTTCTACGGCAGCATCCATTTTCTGAGTCTTCGGTGACTTTGACCTCTTCCATTGCTACCCTGATGTTGAGCAGGTAGCATAGGAGGAAGGGAGGGAGGGAGGGAGGGAAGGCGAGAGGGAGGGATTTTTAAGAAGGGAGGAACGAAGGAAGGAGAGTTTCATTTTAGGTTTTTGACCTTTAGAGAACAGATTGATTCCCATTTCACTTCTTTTTCATTAGCCAAAACATATCGACTTTGCCTCTGAGCTCGTACACTCTCGGATACCCAGCACCCATGCGGTTAGCCTTCCCATCAGCTTCGGCGCTGGAGGAGCTCTTGAATAAACACCCAGGAGTTAATGTTCAAGTGAGTGTGAAGTTGATTCTGACCAGAATAAAAGTGAGATTTGGTGGCTGTAGGCATTTGGGTGACAAGAATGCACCATGAAATGTAAGCTAACAGATCAAACAAGAGAAGGTTGTGTGCTGTTAATTTCTGTTTTACACTGGCAGGATTGAAGGCCTCTGAAAATGATCCACGATAGAATGGGGAGCATTAAACAAGCTTCTGGATTTAACTAAGTTTCTGTGTTATGATGTGAATTGATTCAACTCTTCACTATTATATAAAGCTAGGACTATCTAAATAATCACTGATTCAATATACCGACCTAGTCATATTGTATTTTTTTTCAGCAATTACTTAACAAACAGAAGTAGGATTGTTGCCTTATCCTGAAGAACAGAATACTTCCTAGTCAAATGAATCCTCTAGGTATAAAGATGTAAAAATAATAATAATTCTGAAGGTCACAGTAAATGACTCATCTTTAACTAATTAATTCTTTCTCATATGATCCTATATAATAAAAGGCTAATATGCAATTCCACTGAAATTCAGAAGGACTGGTCACTATGACACACACTGACCACCAGGGGGCAGGCGCTCAACTCAGGAGCTGCCCACTGGTGGTCAGTGCACTCTCACAGGGGGACCACCACTCACCCAGAAGCTGGGCTCACAGCTGGCGAGAGCCTCTCCTGCCTCTGCAACAGTGCTAAGGATGTCCTATAGCTGGCTTGGGAAGCGGGCCTAAGTCATCTGTCGGACATCCCCCAAGAGCTCCTGGACTATAAGAGGGCGCAGGCCAGGCTAAGGGCCCCCCACTCCTGAGTGCATGCATTTCATGCACCGGGTCTCTAGTCTTATAATGAGAGGTATTTCATTTGAGATATTAGCAAGGGGGAAAATCCCAACATTTAATTTATGGTATCTGATTACCTTATTATGTACTGGGGTGTTATTTATAAATATTTTGGCAATTGCTGAAACTGGAGTTTTCTTGTCTCTAGATAACAGGACTAGCTTTCAATCCCTTCAAGGATTTTGATGACAAGAACATTGTTGGAAGCGTCGGAAGTGTGGTACTAAGTTCTAATCATAAATTGCTCCGAGTCCGTGACTTAATGGAAGATATTGAGGTATGACTTGATTATTAGGAAATAAAGTAGAAGGGACTAGGAATTCCTGGAGAAAAGCATAGAAGGCAGCAAATCCGTGAAGGAAGTCATTGGAGATTCATGGGAGTGACATTGTTTCATTAACACCTTTACTTAGGAAATTGTACAAACTTTTCCTTATAAGCCGTTTTAGATCTTAGCCTATTACCCTTCCTTAACCCCTGACATTGTGTTACCTACTAAATTTCAAAGAGGAAGACTTAGGAATTTCATCCCATTATCCCTATAAAGGAGACTGACAGGCGTCAATCAATGGGTCACCTTAAATTTGAAGAGTGATGAACTGTCTCTCATTATAGATCATGCTCTGGAGAAATGCAAGCATGGAAACCCACCCCACCAGCGTCAACATGAGCACGGACTATTTTACCATCACAGTGAACGTCACTTCCCTGGAGAAATCCCTGATCGTGTGCATAGAGCCTGAAAGTCCCGTTTCAATGACACTCTACCTGGGGTTCGAGTATCAGCCTAACCACACTTTCTTTCACCTGAACATGACCCTGCCAAAGGCTCAGGTGGAGCAGAAAGGTAAGACCCCTCTCAGGTGTCAGCAGTTGACCACAGCACTTTGCAATGCATGTTTTTCTTTTCTTTTTAAATTAACTATTTTTTTAGATAACTGTATATTCACATGCAATTGTAAGAAATAAAAACATCTTATATACTTGTCACTCAGTTTCTCCTAATGCTAATGTCTTGCTTAACTGTAGTGCAATGAGGAAATGACATTGATCCAATGCACTGATCTTATTCAGATACCACTACCTTACAAGCACTCCTGTGTTTGTGTTTAGTCCTATGTACTTTTATCACGTGTATAGATGCATGTGACCATGAAATGCATTTATTTTATTTTATTTTTTTAATCCTCAACCAATGATATTTTTCCATTGATATTTAGAGAGCATGGAAGAGAGGGGGAGAGACAGAGAAAGAGAAACATCGACGTGAGAAAGACACATCGATTGGTTGCCTCCTGCACATGCCCCAACCAGGGCCGGGGATAGAGCCTGCAACCAATCAAGATATGTGTCTTTGACCAGAATTGAACCCGCAATCCTTCATTCCATGTGCTGACGCTCTATCCACTGAGCTAAACCAGCCAGGGCATGAGATGCATTTTTTAAAAGATGGATTGTGTGATATATAGAAGGATATTTATGTGATAAAGCAAATTTAGTAAATGTTAATTATAGAATCTGGTTATGATTTTATGGATGTTCCTGTAAAATTCTCTCAACTTTCTATATGATTGAAAATTTTCATAATAAAACTAGTGGTCCGGTGCACAGATTCATGTGCATTGAAAGGAAATTAGATCAGCCGAGAATTGCCGCTGCCAAGTCACCACAGCTCAGCAGTAAACCATATTCAAGGCCGACAGTGCCCCAGCAACAACGTAACCCATGGCCAAAGGTGGAATCGTGTGGCCCCGCGAGGAATTGGGCTCCCTCCTCTCTGGTTCTGGGGTGCATCACCCGAGAACCACCACTGCCAAGTCACTGCAGCTCAGCAGCTCCTGTGTTGAGCGTCTGCCCCCTGGTGGTCAATGCACATCATGGGTACCAGCTGGTCGGATGGTTGGATGGTCACTTAGCTGCTTTTTTTTTTTAAATATATTTTATTGATTTTTTACAGAGAGGAAGGGAGAGAGATAGAGAGTTAGAAACATTGATGAGAGAGGAACATCAATCAGCTGCCTCCTGCACATCTCCCACTGGGGATGTGCCCACAACCCAGGTACATGCCCTTTGACCGGAATCGAACCTGGGACCTTTCAGTCCACAAGCCGATGCTCTATCCACTGAGCCAAACCGGTTTCGGCCACTTAGCCTTTTATATATATAAATGTTGAGACTTCTGCAGAAGTAAAGTTCCAGCACAATGGGTCATAACATAGCTCAAATGTTATATGTATAGATGAATATGTATATGTAATATATCACTTATATATCAACTTTATTTCTAATCTTAGGTTTAGATAATGCCTGGAGATATCTCAGTAAGTCTTGGTATGAGATCAGAATGACTGTGCTGTAGTTTAGAAAAGTTAATAATTTCTCTGACATATATAAGTAGTAAAGAATTTCTGAGATATATAAATATTGCCTGGAATATACTTGACCAAAGAACTTTAAATGTAATACTGAAAAGTCTTAATAAAGAGCTACCCTTGGCCGTAAAAGATGTTGGGGAAAATGATCAGAATGGATAAAGCATGTTGTAGTCTCCCTCATGACAACCCACCCATATTGAAGGAGCTTTTTCTGGCTCCCGCATGGGCCTCGCTAACAGACACAGTCACTTTTGTAAGTCACCCTTCCCTTTAGACAAAGCCCCTGGGGCAGCAGCTCTCGCTGCGGGGTGCCAGCTATGAAGTCAGAACATGCACTCCCTTCTTCTCGCTGCTCGTGGCAGTAATCTCGCGTCGTTTGGAGCTGGGAGACATCTTGGAGATTCTTTCGTTTAGACTCCTTGTTTGAAAGATAAGAAAAGTAGAGATTTGGTGACTTAACAACCACCTGTGACAGAGCCAGGCCTGAAATCAGGCCTCTGGCGTGCGGTCCAGGCTCCGTCCTGGAACCACTCTGCTCCTGTCCTCGCTTCGTCCTTGGGTTTCATCGCCCCATACACCTGGGTCTTCTATCTACTAATTTTAGTGTGTGATGATTTCATTTTTCTAAAACTCTTAATACAGTCTAATTCCTTAGGCCTAAATTTTCATTCATCAAAAGAAGATGGTTTTTTTACTGCAACAGGAGTAAGGCAGGGCCCTGGATTGTATTACTGGTCATTTTTTAAAGAAACCACAGTGACTCTAAGCTTATTACTTTGTAAAATGAAATAACAACAGGCCCTTCAGAAGAAAGGGTTAACAGTATTTTTCTCCCACGTGCAGTGCAATTAAGCACTCTTCGTTGTTCTCAGATGAGGAGTATACATGGGTGCTGACTCCAGGGAGTTTGCAGCATGGGATCGGCATCTACTACATCACAGCCGTGTTGGATAAAAGCAGGGAGGAGGCTCAGCGGACTCCCACCCTGTTCTCCATCGTCACTGCCCTCACTCAGTGCTATTTCTGGGACAGCCACAACAGCACGTGGAGGAGCGACGGGTGTCAGGTAAGAAGCTGTGCCGCTTCCCCGCCTCTCTTCTGCCTTAGCTGGCATTGAACACGGTGCATCTGTTACCTCAGTTCCCTTCGAAATCATAGAAGGAGCCGGATGGCTCAGTGGGTTGGAGCATCACCCCATACACCAAAGGGTTGCAGGTTTGATTCCTTCTCTCTCTCCCTCCTACTCTCCCTTCCCTCCCTTCTTCTCTTCTTCCTTTCCTCCCTTTCCCTCTGTCCCTTCCTCTCTATATAAAAATCCATGAAAAAAATCCATTCTCAGGGGAAGATTAAAAAAAAAAACATAGAAGGGAAATAAATCAGCTGGGAAGAAGGACGGTGGTGTGTGGTGGGCTGGGCAAGAGTCTCTCTTTGGAGCAGGCCGTGCTTTCATATTTGTGATTTCTTTCTCAAGCATTAGTCCACGGTGAATGTGACAGTTGCAGGTAAAAGAAGAAAAGCAATATGTGGAAGGTGTTCAAGTCTGCAAGTATTAAACGTGTTGTGGGTAAACGGAAATGAACTTCCTGCTAAATAAAGGAGGATTTTTGTACTTAAAAAGAAGCTCGCCCATTCTTGTACCCTCCAGGCCAGGGACAGATTGTCACCTTTGTAATAATGTGGACTCCCAGGTGTCTGCCCACTTCACAGTGACACTACATTTTCACACTAATGGTTCTGTGAGATCCTGTCTGATGCAGATCCTGGTCCACTTGCACAGAGTGTGCTGCAAGGTTCCGGAAACCGTGAGGCTGCTATGAGCCATCTGAGAAGGTGTCACCCGGATTGGGACTAGAAGGAGAGGGGTTCCCTGGACGGCACCCACATCGCTCGTGGCCTCAAGCAGCGGTTTCTGGAGGATCGGGTGCTGCTTCCCAAGTACAGCCTCAAACCGGAAGCTTGTCTGAAGATTCTGTTGCCGTAAACCTGGGCAGGTCTGCGATCCTGTGATCCTGCCTCTCTATGGGCTCCCAGGGGAGGCAGTGCTGCTGGTCAGGGAAGCCACACACCAGCAACAGGCTGTCTCCCCTGGCAGGGCAGTGACCCCTGATGCAACAGGCATCAGGATGTGTCTCGCCTCCTGGAAGCCTCCCTAGTGTTAGGCTCTGTGAAGGGAACAGAGCTGCAGAGAATGGATGAGAGTTCGCCCAAGGGCAGAATTTAGGTGGGGCGACCAGAACTTAACCTTGTGCCATGCAGAGAAACCAGTCATAATGACACTATTGTAGACTTTTCATCTGCAAGATCACACATGGAATGGGTACCTTCCATTTACTCGCCTAGTAACTTTTTTTTAAATCCTCACCCGAAGATATATTTTTATTGTTTTGAGAGAGAAAGGAGGGGGAGAGAGAGAGAAACATTGATGTGAGAGAGAAACATCGATCGATTACCTACCATTTGCTCTCCAACAAGATCAAACCTGCAACCTAGATATGTGCCCTGACTGGGAACCAATCCACCACCTTTTGGTCTACGGGGACAACGCTCCAAGCAACTGAGCCACTTGGCCAGGGTCCTGGTGACGTTTAAAAAAAAATTTATGAGGAAATGTTACAACATATGGAAAGTTGTAAGGAATAATATAATAAAACCATGACACACCACTCAGCTTTATTACAGAATTAGCACTTTATTCTACTTAGATGTGTAGAAAGAATAAGACACACAGGCATAATCTACCGTATTTGCCGGCGTATAAGACGACTGGGCGTATAAGACGACCCCCTAACATTTCCACTCAAAATACAGAGTTTGTTACATACTCGCCGTATAAGACTACCCCCTCTTCCGCACACCTTCCACACACCAAATAAAAGGTAAAACAATATCAGATTTGATTTTA
>NW_006285234.1:3182202-3199698 GCF_000327345.1 Myotis davidii | reverse complement strand
GCCTTCTTTAAAATTCAATGCATATGTAAAGAAATATACGGTAACCCGAATTTACCACACTCGCAAAATCGCACACAGCCAACCATACACCCAGTATGGTATCGCGATTCGTGATTTTGCGCTATCATACTGGGTGTATGGTCGGCTGTGTGCGATTTTGCGAGTGTGGTAAAATCGCATAACAGCAAAATCGCATAACAGCCGAGCATACACCCAGCAGCGCTGCTGATGCCTGAACGGTATGTGGAATGAAGTGGGCGGGCATCGGGAGGCCACTATGGCACGGGGCAAGCACTATGGGCAGTCTATCTGAAGTGTACCTGGCGTATAAGACGACCCCCCACTTGGAGGCATATTTTTCAGGGCCAAAAAATCGTCTTATACGCCGGCAAATACGGTAAGTGCTCTGTATATCCTTCACCAATTCCATTCCCTTCCTCCCCACAAAGGGTGACCACCAGCCTGAATTTGGTGTGTTCCTTCTCCCACTGAGTGTTTATTGAGCATCCCAGCCAGGCCAAGGCCCGAGCCAGAGGTGCAGTGATGGACAGAACAGTGCCCTCATGACCATACGTCCCAGTGAGGACACCGGCAGGAGCAGAGACATAAGTGTCGTTTTGGTCTTTGTGCAAATGGCACCAAACTGTACATGCCTTTCTGTAACCTGGTTTTCCACTAAGCATTTACCCAAGTTTATATTCCTTTTCACTGTTGTATAGTATTCCATCTGGTTGCCTCTACTCGTGTCTTTACCTGTTTGTCTGTCCTGCCGTTAGTAGACAGACAGGCGCTCCCATGTTTTATAGTTCAAAGCAGTGCTGGCAGGGCATTCTTTTCCATGTCCCCTTGTGCACGTGTGTGAAGTGCCCTGGGCTACACAGTCAGCCCTAGAATTGCCGGACTCAGAGGGTTTGTGCTTCTTCAGCTTCACCAGATGTTGCCAGCGCGCTGTGCACATTGGTGATACGCGTTTACACCGCCAGCAGCACTGAATGAGCGACCCAGACATTCTGTCCCTGCTCTGAACTGCCTGTGTTGATGGTTCAGGGCTGGCCCTTCGTTAGCGTCAGTGTCTCGATTCTATTCCAGGTCGGGCCACAGAGCACAGTGGTGAGGACCCAGTGCCTCTGTAACCACCTGACCTACTTTGGCAGCGACTTCTTCATAGTGCCCCGGACAGTGAATGTTGAAGACACGATCAAGCTATTCCTGCGCGTGACCAACAACCCTGTTGGGGTGTCCTTGCTGGCCAGCCTTTTGGGGTTCTACCTGCTCCTGTTTGTGTGGGCTTGGAGAAAGGATCAGGCAGATATGCAGAAGGTGAGGAGACTTTGATCCCAAAAGTTTTGCCACAGCGGCTTGAGTATGTTGAACAAGGTGGGGAAAAAATACCTTCATCCAAAGAGGCAGGTCCCATGGTTCCAGGAGAAATTCAGGTGCAAGTCTTCTTAAATTTCTCTTTATATCTACTCTCTCAAGGCCTAGGAACTTAATTCTTTATATCTTTTTTTTTCTTTTAGCCAAGGTTGAATTCTCATGTGATTCATTTAGGGATAGGCCAAAAGAAAACATGTAGAGAATTTAACTATAACCAAATGCATGTTTATCTCACTTTACACATTGCACATGAAAGTTATATGTAAGCCAAATTATAATTTATTATAATTGCAATATATAAAAAAACCTGTAAGAAACTTTTTTGAAACAAACAAAAAATGTTTTGATGGCTGCTTGTTCTTAATTTCTGTTCTATTTCTTTCTTGCTCTTGTGTTTTCTTACACTTAGAAATTGTAGAATGTACAACATGTTCATTTCTTTGTTGCCATGGGTATAGGATTGCCAGTTTTAGTAAATAAAAATACAGAACACCCAGTTAAATTTAAATTTCACATAAATAGTGAATGCATTTTTGGGTAAGTATGCCCACAGGTTATTCAGTGTTTTTCTGAAATTCAAGTTTATATGTTATCTACCTGGGTGGGAGGGAAGTGGAAAGATTGAGAGGCCCAAGACTTGGTTGATTCTATGACTATTTCCTTTTAGAGGCATAAACCCTGGCCTTTCCGCCCTCCCCCCTTATCACTTAACCTAGGTCTACTTACACCTCCCTTCGCTTTCCAGACCATGGCCAGCTCTGCAGCCGCGCATCCTCCTGCTCCCTGGCGGGGGAAGCAGCTCCTCCACGAGCCTGAGTAAGGGTCAGCCCATTTCTTGGTTCTGCTTTTCCTGCAGGTGAAGGTCACTGTTCTGGCCGATAATGACCCCAGCTCTCGGTGTCGCTACCTTATTCAGGTCTCCACTGGATATCGAAGAAGGGCCTCTACAACAGCTCAGGTTAATGACACACATGTCCCTCATTCACGGCTCTGGCTCTTACCACGTGAGATACAATACACCCTGCTATCCCGGCGTCCTGTAGCACTTACGGGGGGTCACAGAGGGCTACTTCCTAGTTCTACACTGTGACTCTGAAGAGCCCTCTGTCCTTGTCTCAGATCCCAGAGACCTCGTCTCAGTCCAGTGTCTCTGCCTTCATCTTTCTCCTTGGGGATAAACCCAAAGAACCAACTAACCATGTGAGGACTTCCCGTGTCATATCTCAGGTGGTGGTCACCCTGTATGGGTCAGAGGGACGGAGTGAGCCCCATCACCTGTGGGACGGCCAGAAGGCAGTCTTTGAACGAGGGGGACTGGATGTCTTCCTGCTCGGCACCCGGTCCTCCCTGGGGGAGCTGCACAGCCTCCGGCTCTGGCATGACAACTCGGGCGCCAGCCCTGCCTGGTAAGCACCTGCCTCACGCTGGCTTGTTGTGGGCTCAGCTTGTCATTGCCGTAAATAACAACAGCCCTCGAGCCAGGAAGTCACAGTTAGATTTTTTTTTAAAATATATTTTATTGATTTTTTACAGAGAGGAAGGGAGAGAGATAGAGAGTTAGAAACATCGATGAGAGAGAAACATCGACCAGCTGCCTCCTGCACATCTCCCACTGGGGATGTGCCCGCAACCCAGGTACATGCCCTTGGCCGGAATCGAACCTGGGACCTTTCAGTCCGCAGGCCGACGCTCTATCCATTGAGCCAAACCGGTCTCGGCCACAGTTAGATTTACATTTCAAAGCTGTCTATAAAGAAGAAACCCCCGAAATCAATGTAGAAATTAACATTATGATTTTTTGTGGATTTAAGAATGATAGATGTTTTATTTTTTTTTTATTTTTAATTAAATGTTGTCATTGTGTGTACACCAAGTAATCACAAGGAAATATTGCCCCAAAGTACCACAAATTAAAGGTATCTCTAATATGAAATATATATTCAAAGAGTAAATTCAATAAACAACTATATCCTGAATACTGTGCATTGGGTCAGAACTCAGAGCTCAGGAGAGAGGAAAGGTGGGATTAAGAAGTGGTGTGTGCCTAGGGATGGTCAGTGATGAGGCTGTACTGGGCCCAGATGGCTCTGCATCTCCCTTCAGCAGCACCGTGGGAATGAGGGGAGGGAAGGGGAGGAAGTAGATGATGAAATGAATTAAGGGTGAAGATTATTGGTTTGTTGGGATTAGGAAAAAATAAGGGAATGAAGTCAAATATCCAAGGCTCATGTACTCAAGCCTCATTCCTGAATACCGGCCACTCTGAAAAGAGAGTGTAGCTGCCCAAAGCCAGTCTTGCCCTCTAGGCTAGATACACCAGCCTCTAGGCCGCAAGAGCCTAATAATTTGCTTACTGTTTCCATTCTGATCGGGCATCTACAGATCAGTTTGTACACTATCATCTCAGTTTCATTTACAAAGGTGAATAATAAACACTTGACAAGATGCTCAACTCCGTTAGTCATCAGGGAATGCAAATTAAAACCACAGTGAGATAGCACTAACTAAACACCCAGCAGCATGACTAAAATTAAAAAGTCCAACAAAACCAAGTTTGGGAGAGGGTGGGGCACACTCACAACGGCAGTGGTGGGCGTGTAAAATGGTGCAGCCATGTTGGAGAACAGGCTGTCAGTTTCTTGTACAGTTACCCATACACTTACCATCTGACCCAGACATTCCACTCCTAGATAAATGAAAAAAATATGTCCTTCAAGATTTATACACGTATATTCATAGCTGTTTTATTGTTAATAGCCCAAAACTGGAAACAACACAAATGCCCATCAGGTGAATAAGTAAATAAATGTCAGTATATTCATTAGATGGAATACTACTCACTAACGAAAAGAACAGTCTGCTAATACATACAACATGGATGAATTCCTAAAAGCATGCTGACTGAAAGAAGCCAGACTGTGCGAATGCATACTGTGTGAATCACATACATGAAATTCTTTTAAAAAAAGACTACAGAGACAGAAAGATCAGAAGTCACCTGGGGCCAGGGATGAGCCTCTGTTCTGTAAGATAGAGGCAGACAGGATGCCTGTAGAGCTGGCCGGGCACCTCACATATGGAACCGGGAAGCTTAGAGGACACACACACACACACACACACACACTGGACTGTTTGTAGGTTACAGGATCCGCATTCTGTGTTCAGTACGTGAACTCCCTGAGGAAATGGGATCAGCTCTCGTTTCTTCCTTTAGTTCTTGCCTTGCAATGAGACAGAACCCACTGACAGGGCAAGATTACTTCTTTTTCTAAATTATCTGGTTTATTTTTTATTTAAGTATAATTGACATACAACATATTAGTTTTAGGTATACAATATAATGATTCACTATTTGTATATTTTGCAAAATGATCACCATAATAAATCTAGCAACATCTATCACCATACATAGTTACAGAATTCTTTTTCTTGTGCTGAGAAACTTTAAAATCTACTCTCTTAGAATTTTTTAACATGCAGTACAGTATTATTAACTATAGTTGCCATGTTGTACACTATGTCCCCTTGAATTACTTGTTTTATAACTAGAAGTTTGTACCTTTTGATCCCGTCACCCATTCCCCCCAAATCTCCTGCCTTTGGCACCCACCAGTCTGTTCCCCGTATCTATGAGCTTTTTTTGTTTTTGTTTTTGCTTTTAGATTCCACATATACATGAAATCATATGGTATTTGTCTTTCTCTGTCTGACTTATTTCACTTAGCATAATGCTCTCAAGATCCATCCATGTTGTTGCAAATGGCAGTTGCATTCTATTTTATGCGTGTGTGTGCGTGTGCACACGTGTGTGTGTGTGTATGTGTGTGAGTGTGTGCATGTGTGTGTGTACACCATATTTTTAAACCCATTTATCAATGGACATTTAGGTTGTTTCTATAGATTGCTTCTTAATACAACAACTGAATTGTGTCCCCTTCCCTAACATGGCTATCTTCATTTTACTATAGGTATGTAAACCAGGTAATTGTCAGCGACATGGCAGGTAACAGGAAATGGCATTTCCTATGCAATTGTTGGCTGGCCGAGGACCTTGGAGACTGTGAACGTGACCGGGTCTTCATACCAGTCTCAAAGAAACAGCTCTTTTCCTTTAGGTATTGTTGGGAAATGATGGTGTTTACATGTCTCTGAAGCTCTGTTCATTTTTCATCATTCTTTACTCTTTCTGTTCTTCAGACTGTATAATTTAAATTGACCTAGCTTACGTTTGCTGATTCTTTCCTCTGCTCACTCAATTATGTTGTGAGCCTCTCTACTGAATTTTTCATTTCACTCAGTGTATTTTTCAACTGCAGACTTGCTACTCAGTTCTTTTTACAAAACAATTTATCTTTATTGATATTTTTATTTGGCAAAATATCATTCTCATTTACTTTCCTTTAGTTCTTTAGACATAGTTTCCTTTAGTTCTTCGAACACACTTAAAATGACTTGAAGTCTTTGTCTAGTAAATCCAATGTTGTGGCTTCCTCGAGGGCAATCTGAGGAGGAGGGTGTCTCTAGCTTTACAACCTGGAAATGTAAGTAAATTTGCCCCAAAGAGAATCGCTGTCTCTATTTTTTCCAGGGCTGTCTGCTTATACCAAGATTCCTTAAAAGATAGTCCAGGAGCAAATATTTTATGAATGCCTACATGTGACGTATTTGTGGAGAATTGCCTCCAACACTGCTTTTGTTGTTGTGTCAATCTTTTGTCAGTCTGGCTGTTATTCTTTTCAAGTAGACTCCCATTTCTCTCTTTCATATTTTACCTTTCTTCTTTTTTTTTAATATATTTTATTGATTTTTCACAGAGAGGAAGGGAGAGAGACAGAGAGCCAGAAACATCGATGAGAGAGAAACATCGATCAGCCACCTCCAGCACATCTCCCACTGGGGATGTGCCCGCAACCAGGTACATGCCCTTGACCGGAATCGAACCCGGGACCCCTCAGTCCGCAGGCCGACGCTCCATCCACTGAGCCAAACCGGTTTCGGCTTTACCTTTATTCTTGATGTTCCAAATTTTATCATAATTCTTTTTACTATGGATTCATTTTTTTTAATCCTCTTTGGTACTCAGAAGGTACTTTTAAAAATGTTTTTATTATGGTAAAGTACACTTAACATAGAATGTACTTTTAATATGCAAAATCACATCTTCAATTCTGAAATATTCTCAGATGTCACTTCTGAAAATATTGTTCATCTGACATTCTCTTACTCTCTGTTGGAGCCTCAAACTGTCCTCCATGGTGTTTATTTAATGTGTGTGTGTGTGTGTGTGTGTGTGTGAGAGAGAGAGAGAGAGAGAGAGAGAGAGTGTGTGTACTAGAGGCCTGGTGCACGAAATCCATGCATGGGTAGGTTCCCTAGGCCTGGCTGGTGATCAGGGCCGATTGGGGACTCCAGCTGCTGCCTCCCTTCATTCCGCATTGACACGGTGGTCAGCGCATGTCATAGTGAGCAATCGAACTCCCGGTCTCCCGGTCTAACTCCCGAGTGGACACTACATATAAGCCTTTTATATAGAGAGATGTTTTATTTCGGAGAGGAAGGGAGAGGGAGAGAGAGATAGAAACATCAATGATGAGAGAAAATCATTGATTGGCTGCCTCCTGCACGCCCCCTAATGGGGATTGAGCCCACAACCCAGGCATGTGTCCTGACTGGTAATTGAACCCTGATCTCCTGGTTCATGGGTCAACACTTAAATACTACACCAGCCGGGCAATGTTAGATTTTTTTATGTGGTGAGGAATTTTGAGTTGTATATTCATTTCCAGTGTTTTATTATTAAATCTCAATCTCTGTTTCCACTCTTACTCTGCCTCGTAGCTTTTCTGATGTTTCAATCCAATCCTCGCGTCTCTAGAACTAGGCCTTATTACAGCATTTTGGAGCTCCTATTCCTCAGTGAAATCAGTGCAGCTAGGGCCATTGCAGGTCTCGTCATGAAGCGCTGGGTCTTGCTGGTCCTGGGGCTGCCCTCTTTTGCCCACGCTCTGCCGTCCACATGTAGCTCTGTGGCATGTTGTTCTGTAGTTTCCTTTCATAAGCTCCAGCTCAGCCCTGGCTTCAGGCAGTGGATATGGCTCGACTCTCCCTTTCCCCGCCTATGAAACACGTGGTCCCGTTTCCCTGCAAGTGCCAGCCTCCCCCTGTGTCCTGCCTTCTCCCAGACCTGGAGCCCGGCAGCCCGTGGCTTCTTCCCCTGGTTCTCACTCCGTTCCTCCTTCAGAGATGTGTATTTTGTTTTGAAGCCCAGCTAATATTTTGGTTCTTTCTTTTTACATCTTCTTTGCAGTTCCTCCACCTTTGAAGTAGAGAATGTGCTCAGAATATGACTTTAGCAAACTATCTTGAGTGCAAACCTAATGCAAACTTTTCAAAAGTAAAAATATTTATCAAAACGCTTTAAAGAAATAAGCAAATATATTTTGAAGACTAAAAAATAAATTTTTAGGTGAAACAAAAAAAAAGCAAAAGCAAAAACTCTTAAAAAGCTAAAGCAACAGTTTTTAATTTTAAAATCTCAGACCACACAGATTAACTTTACCCTCGAAACCTTTTTATCCTAAAGTAACAAAAGAATCACGCTATCAGTCATGTGGCAGCGCCTTCACAGAGCTGTGAGTCGTGGCAGAGTTGTTGCTATGCAGCTTGTTGCCAGGCAAGCCGCTCCTTCGTCCAGGGCACTTTCAAAATGCCACCTCATGCCTCTCCTGTTGTCATGTGTGTTCGCAGACGCCTGTTCCCCTCCATGATCGTGGAGAAGCTCACCCAGGACTCTCCGTGGCTCTCGGTGGCCACTCGCCATCCCTGGGACCCGTTTACGAGAACCCAGCGGCTCACGAGCGGCATGACCCTCCTGCTCTGCAACATGGTCACCAGCCTCATGTTCTGGAGGATGAGCGGCCCCGCCGCCCACAGAGACGGGCCAGGTCCGGCTGAGTCCTGTGGGTGTTGCTCCCGGCGCGTAACCCTTTCCTCTGCTTCCCTCTCCTACTCCCCCTACTCCTACAGCCTCCTGACCTGCCTTCGTTTCTTCCCTCTGCTGCCTAACGCTAGGGCACGCTAGCACGTCTCACTGTTCCCAGCCAGAGCAAGTGAGGCAGCCTTAGGGACCCATCAGGATCCGCACTGCCATCTCTTCTCCTTAGACCAGTGGTTCTCAGCCTTGGCTGCACATTAGAATCACCTGGGAATCTTTTTTAAAATCCTGATTTCTGGGCCTCGTCCTCCGGAAATTCTGTTTCTTTGTTACTAATGTTGTGGCCCCACCCCATAAGAAAGAAACAGAATTTCTGGAGGATGGGGCCCAGAAATCAGAATTTTAAAAAAGATTCCCAGGTGGTTCTAATGTGCAACCAAGGTTGCGAACCACTGCCTTAGAGAATCGCAGTGAAACTGCTAAGCAAAGACTCACACCTGGGAGAGGGGTGACTGTCAGGGGGTTTCGGTTGCTGAGGAGCAAGGTTAACATAAAGTTTTTCTTCCAGTGGGTCTGTGTGCCGTGACCTGGTCTGAACTGCTTGTCAGCATCCAAACTGCCTTCATCCTTTTCCCAGTCAACCTCGTCATAGGGCGGCTCTTCCCACTGAGTCAGCCCCAGGAGCCTCTGCCCCACTCGGCTCCCCGGCAGGCCTCCTGCCTCTCAGATGCGTCTTCTGAGCCTCTCTGGGCCTCAGAGGCCATGGAGGTCAGCCTGTGTGGGATTCTACAGGTAAACGCCTGCTTCCTCTCCCATGTGCTAGAAGAGACCAGGGAAAAGGCTCTTGGGCCTTATTAACCCTGTCAGCGTTCCCCTAGGTCAGTGATGGCGAACCTAGGACACACGTGTCAGAGGTGACACATGAACTCATTTTTTGGTTGATTTTCCTTTGTTAAATGGCATCTAAATATATAAAATAAATATCAAAAATATAAGTCTTTGTTTTACTATGGTTGCAAATATAAAAAATTTCTATATGTGACCCGGCACC
This sequence comes from Myotis davidii, assembly GCF_000327345.1. Lineage (NCBI taxonomy): Eukaryota > Metazoa > Chordata > Mammalia > Chiroptera > Vespertilionidae > Myotis > Myotis davidii. Next base: position 3,190,336 of record NW_006285234.1, on the reverse strand, counting down.
AGAGTTAAGTTAGGGTTTTTCAAAATGCTGACACGCCGAGCTCAAAAGGTTCGCCATCACTGCCCTAGGTCCTGCCCCCTGGGTTGTGATCCACCGGCCGCTAATTTTCCTCCTGGGTCTCAGGCTCCGTGGGAGTGCAGGGTGTGCTGCTCTGGGCTTGTTGTAGCTTCTGATTTTTGGTCAGACTATCCCTTCTTTCATTCTATAGTCTCTCGTGAAACTAGTTTTTGTTTATTTTTTTAAAAAGTTTTTTAAAAATATCTTTTCATTGATTTTAGAGAGAGGAAGGAAGAGGGAGAGATAGAAACATCAGTGATGAGAGAGAATCATTGGTCGGCTGCCTCCTGCATGCCCAAAACTGGGGATCAAGCCTGCAACCTGGGCATGTGCCCTGACAGAATCAAACCATGACCTCCTGGTTCACAGGTCAACGCTCAACCACTGAGCCACACCAGCTGGGCATGAAACTAGTTTTGAAGCTCCTGGGAGGTGCCTTCTTTTTTAAGAAGCAGAGACAAAGTGAGAACTTGAGGTTCTTCACACTAAGGATCTGCTCCTCAGAGCAGAGACGGCGGCACTGCCACCTGTCGTCACTACCATCCCTGGGCTGACGTCACACGCCTGACTCTTCTCCTTCAGGAGCTGAAGGAAACGGTGGGGTTTCTGGTCAGGAGAGACCCGGGCCTCCTCTCAGAACATGAACCATCCTCGTGGGGCTCCTACCGCGTGAGCCAGCTGGTGGCGCTGTTATCCAGCCTCGTTCGTTCTCACCTGGAGGCAGCACCCTGCGGGGCAAGTGGTAAGGCCGCAGGTTTAGTGCCAACCTCTCCTCCCGCTCCCTTCACTTCTTACCTGTCAGCATCACCACAGGCACCGTACAGCCTTCTGCTTGTTTTAATTTCCTTAGGCTTTTCATAGAGAGCTGATGCTTTGATCCCTCCGTGATACAAAGTAAAGGATTAAGGAAAAACCCACAGAAGTGTTTTCTGTGTGAGACCCCATATGCCATCTGCTTTGTAGAGACTGTTGAAACTTGTCATTCTTTTTCTGCTGTGGGGTGGTGAGGTTAGGCAATCTATGGGTTCTCAAATGTAGGTTGGGCCTCCTGGGCACTTACCTAGTACAGTCACAGGTGCTGCAGTTCTGGTGGAGAAGCTCAATCAGGTTATTTTTATTTTTATTGATTTCAGAAAGGAAGGGGGAGAGAGAGATAGGAAATCAATGATGAGAGAGAAACATTGATCGGCTGCCTCCTGCATGCCCCCCACTGGAGATCAAACCCACAACCCGGGCATGTGCCCTGACCGGGAATCAAACCGTGACCTCCTGGTTCCTAGGTCAACACTCAACCACTGAGCCATGCCGACCAGGCTCAGTCAGGTTTTGAAGTCTCTAGATCAAATGTGGAATTATACAAGTTGTTAGAAAGTTACCGCTCTGCTCAGAGAAGACACTATACAGTAGTGTGGGTGTTGAGTGCAATCTCCACTCCCTGGGAAGTTTAACCTCATCATCAGTTAATGAATTGCTCATCTCCGACAGTTAGTGCTAGTTACTGAAACCCTCCACTTACTAACAATGTCAACCTGGCATCTATTTTCAGTGGCTGCTGAAAACCACCGTCATCTCCGCTGCTACCTGCTCAGGGTTCTGCAGAGGCTGCGGTTGCACTTGAGCACCTTGGGTCCCACCCAGTCCGACCAGCCTGGCGACCTCCTGGGTGCAGCCAGCCACCTGCAGAAGCTCCAGGAGCTCCTGGAGACACACATCCTCCCCGCAGAGCCAGGGCCCCCCGGGTAATCGCCGCACCTGCCTCTCATTCCCGGTGACCCCGCCTCCCCAGCTGTTGGCTATGAGGTTGTTACTTCGCCTTCTCTTCTTAAGGGAGGCAACCAGTTTCCCCATCCTGAGCCCAGAAGGAGGGCGGAGGTCTGCGGCGGATGGTCTCTCCAGGTGGCTGGCTCCCATCTGCTGGCTCCTGCTGGGCGCCACGAGCCTGGCCGCGGCCTTTTTCACGGCGCTGTACAGCCTGGAACTGAGCAGGGACCAGGCCACCAGCTGGCTCATCTCTATGATCCTGTCGGTGCTTCAGAACGTCTTCATCATCCAGCCAGTGAAGGTACGTGGTGACCGGCCGCCCCCATGGAGGAGCCACTGCAGTTGTGAGTGTGCTTGGGAAACTGAGGTCCGTGGGTGCCACCCAGGCTGCCCAATGTCAGACAACTGGGCAAAAAAAAGACAGCCCCCAAAAAGAGATGGGGAGGGTGAAATTATAAGGAATGTGTGGGGAGTAGTCCCAGAAAAGCTAGCAAGAACTGATAGACTAGTAGAAATATAGCGGAGAAAGACTGGGAGTTTCAGGGGGAAGTAAAAATGTCAATTGAGAACAAACTATTCAGGGGGAAAAGTACTTTTTAAAAATGTTTAATTAAAGCCGAAACCGGTTTGGCTCAGTGGATAGAGCGTCGGCTTGCGGACTGAAAGGTCCCAGGTTCGATTCCGGTCAGGGGCATGTACCTGGGTTGCGGGCACATCCCCAGTGGGGAGTGTGCAGGAGGCAGCTGGTCGATGTTTCTCTCTCATCGATGTTTCTAACTCTCTATCTCTCTCCTTTCCTCTCTGTGAAAACTCAATAAAATATATTTTAAAAAAAAATGTTTAATTAAAGAAAATGTCAAAACCACACAAAGTGTGTAGAGAATAGTGTAGTGATGCCTAAAGTTGTTTCAACTAGCTTCAACCGTTACCAATTTATGGCCAATCTTGTTTCCTCTATTTTGAGGGGAAAATAGCTCCAGACTTCACATTTTACCTGTAAATATTTGCCTGAATATTTCTAAAAGATAAGGACTCTTTTTAAAAAATATAAATCCTTATCACACCTAAATAAATTAGCAATACTTTCTTACTATCCACACAACAATATAAATGTACTAACACTACTAAACTATACACTTTAAGAAGGTTAAGGTGGCGGGTTGCTTCTGTGAATTTTACCACAATTTTTTAAAAATGCAGTGTTCAGATTTTACCAGTTGTCTCTTAAATTTTTCTGTTTAATTTAAACCAAGATCCACGTGTAGTTAGTTGCTGTGTCTACTTACTTTTAATACTTACCTACAGCCCCCTCCCCCCCTCGTGTTCTTGCTGTTTCTCTCGCTCTATTTGTGGGAGAAAGCAGGTGTGTGGGATCTGGGGTCTTAGTGGCAGGATTGCCTCCACTCTCAGGTGGCCCAAGCTCCCCCAGCAGACCTGGGGGCTTTAAAACTCGTCATGCCCAGGCCTCACTCGGGCCAATTACATCGTGATTTCTAGAGCTGGGCTTCCCGGCCCCACGCATTTACAGTTCCCAGGTGACTGCAATGCACGGCCGCCCTTGAGACCCACTGATCATTGAAGAGGGGCCGAGTACACGGAGTAGGTGGGTGACCTGATTTTCAGGTGACACCTGCTTGAATACAGGCAGTCCTGACTTTGCACTGATGCTCATTAATTTCAGTTACCAGGGTTTAGTTAAATAACAGTTCCCAGCACTGCAGTTCGACCTCATGGTATGTCAACTGAGTGAGTGCATCAAGTACGAGCTGCTGCTGGCTCTTCCGTGGAGAATTTGGTGGGACCAGTGGTTGGCCCTTCCTCCCAGTCTAGTCCACTAGGGGGCGACTTTAAGTCTGCAGAGCAGACACACTCAGAATTGCTGCCTCAAATCCATTCAGCTCCAAAAGTAGAAGCAGAAAGGACCTCAGAGCCTAGACCTCAGGCCAGGCCCAGGCCCACGTTGTCCACCCTGGGGAGCCCAGGCAGAGCAGAATGGCCTCGCCTGCAGGCAGGCCAGCGGGAGGGGGAGGCATCACCTGCACAGATTCTTCCCAGTAATTAAGGTGGGGCAGGGGCGCAGGATTTTGACCCCGTCCTTTATTCTCCTGAGGACTGAGCACTTTCCTCCCCCGCCACCCGTGGAGATTTAAGGAGTGGGAATACTTAAGGTCGTACTAAGATTCCATGACTTCTTTAGCAAAACTGGGATTTAATCCTTGGAATTTTTTAAAGCGTGGCTTCTCTGGTCTAGCACCTCACAGTTCTTCCAAAGACAGTGACTGAACGCCCGACACACATCACAAACCACTGAGTAGTTTAACTTCCCTAGCCAAGTAGATGATGGACTACAGGCAGAAATACAAATAGCGGCTATATCGGGACACTTCCTGGTCCCCGTGATTATGCAGAAGTAATATGAAATTAATCAATGCTCAGTTCTCCATAAATATGTCCAAATTCAATTGAAAAGTTATTAATGCTCCCCTTCACATTTACATAGTGATGTCACCGTGTTGGGTCCTGTAACCTGCTCATTGGTTTCTCCCGTGACTTGCCGTCTAGGTGGTCTTCCTCTCGCTGTTCTTGTCGCTGGTCCTGAACAGGGTGCCCTGCCTTAGCAAAGAGAAGGATCAGCAGACGAAGAGGATCCTGGCACTCTCGGGTAACTCCAGCAGCTCTCACTACTGTTCTGACTTGGCAAAGAGCAGATTGTATCAGAACAGCGGAGCCCTCGCTGCCTCACTGACTCAGACGCATGTCCCCTTAGAGGGTCTTGTCTAACAATACACATTATGAGTCCCTCCCTCAATGATCACTTTCTCCCTCAGAGCTTCCCTCTCACCGAATCCTAGGCTGCCTCAATCTCTCCTCACTCCAGCCCCACAGCTATTTCCAGCTGCTCCCCACCGCCTCTGAATGCCGGCACGTGTTTCAAATTAACATCCCCAAACAAGTATTTGCCTGCCCCACAAAGCCGCTTCTTTACTATACGTATTGTCTCATCTCAGTTAAGAGCATCACCATTCTCTCAAAATGTCAGCATAATCCTGAATTCCCCTCTCACTCCTCAATTCATCCATCACGCCTACGGGAGTCTGCCCTGGAACTGACCAGAGCCTCCTATCCACATGGATGAGCCTCACAAACACAATGGTGGCAGAAAAGCAACCTGCAGGAAAATTAACACGGGGTTTAATCGTGCAGAACAATGCATGTCTTGTCGAGGACTGCCTGTAGTGAAGAAATGCATGGGAGCGATAAAGTCCAAACCTCAGGAGACGGTTTACTGTCTGCAGGGAGGAAGTGCTGCCCCCGCGGGGTGCTGGCGGTCACTGCCCTGGGTGAGCAGTGGACACACTGTTAAGGAGCAGCACCCCATTCCTTATGAAGTCAAGGACGTTAGTAAGCTAACTACACACTGCCTATACAGTCCTCATTTCATTGATTCATGCTCCTGAATTGCTGCTCCCTCTGCCTAAATGACTTATTTCTGCCTTGTCCGTCAGAAGAGTTCTAGCTAATACTTCAAAACAAATATCAAATGTCACCTCCTCTGACTCCCACCGGGATATCTAATTTCTCATTCTTCAGTGATTCCCCCAGCACTGGGCGCATACATGCTGCCAAGTTTTATGTCATATTCTAATTCATTCACCCTCCCCCACTCACCTTTCTCTTCCATCCTTATGCGACATATACATTAATGTACATGCTTATATGTGTAGGGTAAATAATGTACAATTACGTATATTATATACTATGTATCACTCATATATACGTGGCATATAGTTTAATGGGTGAATTTGTAAAATATTTCAATATCAGCATAATACATAAAATCAATTCCACTTCTCATATAGGGCATAGTTTCAGGGAGTAGTTTCAGTAGAATTTCAGCTTTGGGCACTGACATAGGAACTTGAGCTTCTTCCTAGAGTTACTTCCCTTCTCTGGTCTACAAGACCAGGGCGGTACGTATACTACAAAGACTTCATTTTAAGAGTTGCTCCCTATAATATTTGTGAGGGGCGTTAGTACAAGAATAAGGAAAAAGCATAGAACGGGTGCTGGTTGGCCAACGATGAAAGTGGGTGTTCAGTGGTTGTCCCGATCATGTTAGTGTTTATAGGTCTGCTGCTGGTGGCCGGGTAGGCATTGGCTGAGGGCTAGGAGTGCTGTGCTTAGTTGTTTTGAGGTATGGAGTATAGGGATAGTAGTGGCATTGAACCGAGAGGATTGGGGCCAGACTGTGTCCTGGTTTGTTGGAATGGATGGTAGGATCACATAGGCAGGCAGGAACTGCCACACTGGCTTGCTGTGGGGGAGGGTTTGAGGGTTGCCTGGGGTGTAGTTATCTGGTCTCCTGGAAGGGCAGGTGAAAAGAGACCTAATGTTAATGTTAAAATTCGGAGTAAAGGCTGGGGATCTTTGATGGTGTAGCAGGGGTGGAACGGAATTCTGTCTGTCAGATGGGATTCCTGTTGGGTTGTTGGATCCTGTTTCGTGAAGGAATAGATGTTCAATTACTAGAGCCGATGAGAGTAAATGGAAGGATGAAGTGGAAGGCGAAGAATCGGGTGAGGGCGGCTTTATCCGCCGAGAACCCTCCTCAGGTTCCCTCAGCCAGGCTGGTTCAATGTCAGGCACTGCTGAGATTTGTCATGATGGTTGCCCCTCAGAAAGGTACTTGCTCTCATGGTAGTCCACAACCCATACCGGTTGTTGCTGTTACAGAAAAGAGTAAAACAATTCTGATATTCCAGTCTCCGTGAGGACATAAGATTTGTGATATAGAGCTTATCCCACGTGTAGAAATAGGCAGTAAAAATATGAATGAGCCCTGGCCAGTGTGGCTCAGTTGCTTGAGCATCGTCCCAGGTACCACAAGGGCCACGGGTTCGATTCCCCATCAGGGCACATACCCAGGTTGCAGATTTGAACCCCAGTCAGAGTAGGAAGCAACCAATCGATGGTTCTCTCCCTTCCTCTCTAAAATCAAACTTTTTTAAATGAATGCTCCGTTGGCATGTAGAGATTGGGTAATTCAGCCATAGTTCACATCCTGGCAGATGCTGTTGCGAAAGAGAAAGCAGGGACTGTCTGACGTGAGGTATAGAGCCAGAAGCTCCGTGAGGATTTGCTGGGCAGGCAGATTCCTGGAAGGGATGTGGAGTTTCATCAACGAGTGAGTTGTTGATCATTTTAATTAGTGGGTGGGATTTTTGGATATTGGTCATTACTGTTTTATAGTTCAAATACAGTGATTTTTCATGTCATTGGTCCTGGACAGAGTCCATGTAAGAATAATGATTGACATAATGTATTTTAAGTAATTTTTGTGATTAGTTTTGTGGGATTTTCTTCAAAACACTCACCAATTTATGGAGGACTTGAGTTGATTGGGAGTGGAGGGGGTGGTTGTGGGACTGTGATGAATTTTGATGGGTCTTCTTCAGGCTTGGAAGTATTTTCAATTGATTGGTGGGAAATGTTGGGAGTCTCTGGTTATACAACGGCTGTGGCTACTGAACAATATCCCAAAGTGTGAGTTTCTAATAAAACGGTCCTGGGAGCATTTGCCTCTGGTTTAATTAGAGAAGTTACATTCATTTTATGTGAACTAAAAATGAGGAGGTGGAGGTTGTATGTAAGATCAATGGGCCAGGGGGCTGGGCTGTTCATGACACTGGGGATGCTGGATTTTTCAGAGAAGCTGTGGGTACTGCGGCTTTCTATAGTTATATAGTTGACTTGTAGTCAAAGGAAAGGTTACTGGTCGATCCTTGCTTACTGGAGTCCTTATTATAGAAATTACTTGTGGAAACTATAATGTGGCTTGGTGTCAGTGTAATCAGAAAAAAGAGAAGTATAATTTGACTAGGCCTTTTTGGTTGGATGGTAGTGGAGCTTTTATCTGGAACTGGGAGATCAGTTTTGGTAAAACATATTCTAATCAGATTAGGTTGAGCAGTAGTGGTGCTGACTCCTGGTTCATTTTGCTGATAATGTTCATTAATGGTGAGAGGTGGTAGCTGATAGTTGGAAACTACCCAAGAAGGTTAGAGAATTTGAATAGGTTTGAAGGATAATTAAATTTTAGATGCTGTGTCATAAGGTTGAGTTCAAGTACAAGAACAAAACCTAGTGCAGTTACCGAGGGCTGTCAGTTTCAAATGATAAGATGTAGTTATCTGAAGAACCAAGATGGCGGCATAGGTTAACGCCGGAAAGAAAGCAGCCGAACAACTTCTCATGAAGACACTTTTTAAGACGGAAGGGACATCATCCAGAACCACAGGAACGGTGCTGAGTGGAA
>NW_006285234.1:3179172-3181383 GCF_000327345.1 Myotis davidii | reverse complement strand
ACGGTTCTCAACCTGTGGGTCGCGACCCCTTTGGCGGTCGAGCGACCCTTTCACAGGGGGCGCCTAAGACCATCCTGCATATCAGATATTTACATTATGATTCATAACAGTAGCAACATTACAGTTATGAAGTAGCAACGAAAATAATTTTATGGTTGGGTCACAACATGAGAACTGTATTTAAAGGGCCAGAGGTTGAGAACCACTGTTACGGTTAGAGGAGGAGAGCGTGGTTGTGCTAGGACAGAGATGGCTGAGGACTGCAGAGGCTGCTAAGGAAGCGGCACGAGGGGAGTGAGCAGGGCTCAGGCGTAGCCTCCTGCCCACCTGGGCTGTGAGGTGCAGGATGGCTCTTCAGCTCCCACCTGACAGCCTGCCCTCGCTGCCTCCCTGCGGCCTGGCCTGCGTGTGAGGTTTGGACGACGGTCTTCGGAGAAGAATCCTGTGAGGAACGGCCTTCCCTTCCCGTCAGTGCGAGGCTTCCATAACTAGTGCGGTCCTGGGGAGGGAAGGGTGACGTGATCCATAGGCTGCCAACTTTGTCTTCAGGTCATAATTAATGACGCTCCCAGAGCTAAGGATGCGTGTGTGCCGACGTGGTTAATGCCGACGGTCACTATTCTGAGGCCGAATTGGCTTGAGGTAGAAAAGGCGACAATGATCTCAGTTCCGTTGTGAGTGAGCGCAGCTTGGTGTGATCGTGTGGTAATGGCTCCTGGGCATGATCTAGTTCGGATGAGCTCAGTTTTCTGTTAATACTGAATCAGGTTAGTAGAAAGATGCCTGCTGGGACTGCTGTACTTGGGTGGCTGGAGCAGGGCTGACGGTGCGGGACCTGCTACAGTGAAGGCAGTCGTGAGTGACATCCGAATTGAGTGGGTTTTCCTGTTGCAGCTAGCAGGAGCCCAGCCAGTGGGAAAGTAGTATTGCTAAGGTTGAGTAAAAAGATCGCTTGAAGATCTTTAGAGTCAAAATTAAACAAGAATCATGCCATCGACACAGTAAATCCGATGCAGTTACATACAACTGCAGTGTTTGTGTCTGTTCGACCATCATCTAATTGGTTAGTAGGAATGATGTCATTCCCCTCCTCATCTGATGACTAGTAGAAAAAGATTGGGGCATAAGATTAATAGTATGAGACGTATAGGGAGGTATTTAAGAAATTGGCTAATGATAGGATCTGAGAGTGTGTATCATGCTGAGAATTCTGTGATCGAGCTCAGGAGCAGTGGCTACTGGTGTAAATACAGGGTGTCCCCCAGAAATGTACATGCACTTTGAGTGATTATAAAGCCAGTGGTTATGAGCATCAGCCTATGAACCAGGAGGTCATGGTTCAGTGACCAGTCAGGGCACATGCACGGGTTGCGGCCTGGATTCCGGTGGGGGCATGTGGGAGGCGGCCCATCAATGAGTCTCTCCCATCATTGATGTTTCTGTCTCTCTCCCTCTCCCTTCCTCTCTGAAATCAATATAAATACTAAAAATAAAGTCAATGTTTGACATACATTTTTAGAATCTAAAGAAACCTCCAGAAATGAATAATTTTTTGTCAATGCCTATTTTTATTTTTATGTTTTATTTTTTTTATTTCAGAGAGGAAGGGAGAGAGAGAAAGAGAGAGAGCGAGGCATCAATGATGGGAGAGAATCATTGATTGGCCACCTCCAGAATGCGCCCCACTGGGGATCCAGCCCACAACCTGGGCATGTGCCCCAACCGGTAATCAAACCATGACCTCCCGGTTCATAGGCGACACTCACCACTGAGCCATGCCGGCCGGGTGCTCAATGCCTGTTTTTAAACTAATGACCGTTCTGGTCTAGGCATTGCTGATAATGTGAAGCAGTAGTCACAGACGTCAAGAATCATTTCATTCAGTATTTGTGTGCCCTCAATTCATCAACTGTTGCGGGTTTTGCACCATAAACTTTATCGTTTATGTGTTCTCTATCCACTGAGCCAAACTGGTCAGGGCTCATGAAGACACATTTAATAGAACATGTTGGGAGGCTTATTTGTACTAAGGCAGCGGTTCTCAACCTGTGGATCGCGACCCCTTTGGCGGTCGAGCGACCCTTTCACAGGGGTCGCCTAAGACCATCCTGCATATCAGATATTTACATTATGATTCATAACAGTAGCAACATTACAGTTATGAAGTAGCAACGAAAATAATTTTATGGTTGGGTCACAACATGAGAACTG
>NW_006285234.1:3176179-3178139 GCF_000327345.1 Myotis davidii | reverse complement strand
GGCATGTACCTGGGTTGCAGGCACATCCCCAGTAGGAGATGTGCAGGAGGCAGCTGTTCGATGTTTCTCTCTCATCGATGTTTCTAACTTTCTATCTCTCTCCCTTCCTCTCTGTAAAAAATTAATAAAATATTAAAAAAAGACAACTGTAAACCTGAAAAGGAGTGAGTTATCAGCTGTTAAAAGGGTGTACACATTTTTTTGCGACACCCTCTGTTACTGGGAAGTAGTCTAGCTTAAAGTTAAGTGTTGTTTTTAGAGTTTGAATAGTTATTCAGAGTCAATTTGAGATGGTTCTTTCTTGGCCCAATTGGATAAATTTTGTTGGATTAGACGAGTGATAAGTGTATGAAATTGAAGTTTGTACATAGTGAGGGCACATCTGGCTTTCATAGATATTAGAGGTGATTGCTGTGATTGGTAGGATTAGTAAAGTAGAGAAATTAGTATTGAGGAAGCAAATAGAAATCACTATTTTTATTTAGAGTTGCACTAATTTTTTAGTTTCCAAGACCAATGAATAACTCCTATAAAGGCCATACTGATATATGTGGAGGCAGGAATTAGCAGTTCTTGAATATTCTTTCAGTAAATAAGTATTTTTAGTTTATTATGTCCTCATGAAGCCATATAGTACAAGGTTCCCAAAATGATTTCAGGGTAGGTGGGTAGGAGGAGGGGCAGCGAGTGTACTGTTAGTGTGTTTCCTCATGTAGGATGGTTTAATGTTGTTTCTGTGATGCATTTTCCTCGTTTTAATCAGTATGTAGGGGGAACAGAGGGCGGTAATAACAATGTCAGCTCCTGTAAGGGTGATAGGTACATTAGACCATGAGATTGTTGATTATAACTACGAGGAATTTTCCAGTTAAAATAGTTGTTGGGGGTAAAGCTGGATTAGATTTGCTAGTAGTCATCGTGCTACTATTGGTGGAAGAATTGTTTGTAGGCCGTGAGCTAGTTATAATTTGGCTGTGAATTCATTTATCATTTGAGTGTGCTGGGGGAGTAGACTGAGGAGGTGAGGCTGTTTGCGATTAGCAGGGCAGGGCTCCTACTATGTGGCTTCCCGGGGTTTGAATAAGGATGGCTGCAATTACTAGTGCTGTGTGGTTGAGGGAAGATGTGATTTTAAGTCTGTCTGGTGTAGAGAGAACTGGTATGATTGCATCTCATAAGGACTGGGAAGGAGTATGCCGTAACTTTGTTAGGAGTGTTAGCATTACTGGGCTCGGAGCATTATAGCACCCTAGTGTAGGTAATACAGTTGCAAGAACTACAGAGCCAGCAATGGGACTTCTCCATGTACTTTTTGGTCATAAATAGAGGCCATAGAGAGGCCTTTTTACTGTAAATGCTATAACTGTGCATGCGAGTCATAGAAAAGCATTAGATCAAGAAGTAGGCAGAGGCTGAATTCAGTACTAAGCTAGTAGGAATGTAAGGAGCCCAGCCGTGGTGGCTTAGTGGTTGAGCATCAACCTATGAACCAGGAGGTCACGGTTCAACTCCTGGTCAGGGCACATGTCCGGGTTGCAGGCTCGATCCCCCGTAGGGGGCGTGCAGGAGACAGCTGATCAATGATTTCATCTCATCATTGATGTTTCTATCTCTCTCTTCCTCTCCCTCTGAAATCAATTAAAAAAATACATATGTATATACATATATAAGACGGTGAAGTGAAAACCGAGAGGCAGGGAGAAGGTCGGAGTGTGCTGTCAGGGGAGCAAGGGGCGCAGGAGCTCGCCTTCCTGAGTGAAAGTGGGGCTCAGCGAACCGCGCCAGCCGAAGGAATTTCGGTTCCGCCCCGACTCTCAGTCGGCGGAAGCCCTGGCCCCTCGCCCCGCCCCCAGGGAATTAGACTCTACCATTATGCCTCTCAGGGGTGAAGGTAGTCGTGGGCTACCCTCCAGAGCGAATCGGAGTTCTTTGTTAGAAAAAACACGATTATATATATTAT
>NW_006285234.1:3174709-3175767 GCF_000327345.1 Myotis davidii | reverse complement strand
GGTTGCAGGCACATCCCCAGTAGGAGATGTGCAGGAGGCGGCTGATCGATGTTTCTCTCTCATCGATGTTTCTAACTTTCTATCTCTCTCCCTTCCTCTCTGTAAAAAATTAATAAAATATTAAAAAAAGACAACTGTAAACCTGAAAAGGAGTGAGTTATCAGCTGTTAAAAGGGTGTACACATTTTTTTGCGACACCCTCTGTTACTGGGAAGTAGTCTAGCTTAAAGTTAAGTGTTGTTTTTAGAGTTTGAATAGTTATTCAGAGTCAATTTGAGATGGTTCTTTCTTGGCCCAATTGGATAAATTTTGTTGGATTAGACTAGTGATAAGTGTATGAAATTGAAGTTTGTACATAGTGAGGGCTTTCATAGATATTAGAGGTGGTTGCTGTGATTGGTAGGATTAGTAAAGTAGAGAAATTAGTATTGAGGAAGCAAATAGAAATCACTATTTTTATTTAGAGTTGCACTAATTTTTTAGTTTCCAAGACCAATGAATAACTCCTATAAAGGCCATACTGATATATGTGGAGGCAGGAATTAGCAGTTCTTGAATATTCTTTCAGTAAATAAGTATTTTTAGTTTATTATGTCCTCATGAAGCCATATAGTACAAGGTTCCCAAAATGATTTCAGGGTAGGTGGGTAGGAGGAGGGGCAGCGAGTGTACTGTTAGTGTGTTTCCTCATGTAGGATGGTTTAATGTTGTTTCTGTGATGCATTTTCCTCGTTTTAATCAGTATGTAGGGGGAACAGAGGGCGGTAATAACAATGTCAGCTCCTGTAAGGGTGATAGGTACATTAGACCATGAGACTGTTGATTATAACTACGAGGAATTTTCCAGTTAAAATAATTGTTGGGGGTAAAGCTGGATTAGATTTGCTATTAGTCATCGTGCTACTATTGGTGGAAGAATTGTTTGTAGGCCGTGAGCTAGTTATAATTTGGCTGTGAATTCATTTATCATTTGAGTGTGCTGGGGGAGTAGACTGAGGAGGTGAGGCTGTTTGCGATTAGCAGGGCAGGGCTCCTACTATGTGGCTTCCCGGGGGCTG
>NW_006285234.1:3171835-3174324 GCF_000327345.1 Myotis davidii | reverse complement strand
CTCAGTGGTTGAGCATCAACCTATGAACCAGGAGGTCACGGTTCAACTCCTGGTCAGGGCACATGTCCGGGTTGCAGGCTCGATCCCCCGTAGGGGGCGTGCAGGAGACAGCTGATCAATGATTTCATCATCGATGTTTCTATCTCTCTCTCCCTCTCTGAAATCAATAAAAATATATAAAAAGTAAAGAGCCTATAGGTTTTGCATATGGATTAGTGCAACGAGGAGTGGAAGTGACCCACAGTGTGTGAAACGGGAAGTGAAGTCCTGCCTTCAGTCGTCTTAGACTTCGTCAGCCGGTGAGGATGAGGGTAGCACTAGCGCAGCTTCAAATAGACTGTAAAATGGGATTAGCTCTGCGGTGGTGAGCTAATCACTAGGAACGTTGGCCGCATGTCCTGGAATGGCCGGCGATGCAGAATCTCGGGCTTCACCCCAGAACCCGCACTTAACAAAACTGTGAATGTTAAATCTGAGAAGCACCCCTGGGCGTGCTCCCAACATGTGCCCCACTGCTTAGAACTGTTTGTTTCTAGCCCAAGATAAGCACAGAAATGGAGTAAGCAAGTTAGAAACTTTTATAGCAACTGAGCAGACATAACTTCAGGCTGGAAACTGATCGTCTCGGCTAAGAAGTCCATCGTGATAGCAGGAGCATCTCCTTAGGGGTTTTTTCGTTTCTTCAACATTTAACAGGAGGTACTCGTAATAGATGCTCAACAAACACCGATGAATAATTGCTTAACAAAACATAACATTTCTTGGCCTATATTTGACTTTCTGACAGCAAAATGTCCTCCATCATCGCCTGGTTCAAGAGATAAGAGGAACCCCGTCTATGTAGCGCCAGCCATGAACAGCCCAGTTACACGCCCAGAAAGAACCTTGAAAGAGAAGCAGCTCTTCAGGCTGACGGGGGAGATTTTGGGTACGGAGATGGGGCGGGGCGGTGCGCAGCGCAGTGCCCAGCGAGGACGAGGACAGGGGCAGGGATAAATGGGAACAACGGGAGGGTAAGGGCATTTTAAGGCGTTCATTTCTGGGCTCCGGTAAACAGGGTGGTGGGTAAACAGGGACTCCTGAAGCCTGGAGATGTACTGTGTGCTTGCGTAAGTCACTTTCTCTGTCTGCCTACGGAATGTAAGAACAAAACTGGATCCACCTCCTTCACAGGGTGGAGGGAGGACGGATGTCTTTGAAAAATGGGTATCCTGCCGAAACCGGTTTGGCTCAGTGGATGGAGCGTCGGTCTGCGGACTGAGGGGTCCCGGGTTCGATTCCGGTCAAGGGCGTGTACGTGGGTTGCGGGCACGTCCCCAGTGGGAGATGTGCAGGAGGCAGCTGATCGATGTTTCTCTCTCATCGATGTTTCTAACTCTCTATCTCTCTCCCTTCCTCTCTGTAAAAAATCAATAAAATATATTTAAAAAAAAAAGAAAAATGGGTATCCTGTGCCAGAGCTGTTACACAGCCGGCGTGGGGAGTCCTGGTTCCCTGACCCAAGGAGGGATTGTTTCTACTCTGCCTTCCCTTCTTGTGAACACGGAGGGGGTGGGGGGAGGGGGCTTTAGGTTTAAGAACTAAAATACAAAAATTGTGTGAGGGATTTTATGTATCTTAAGTAAAATTTCTAATTAGTGGCAGAATGATTCTTGGAAGGGATATATAGATATATATTATCAGTAACAGCCAAATGTTTTTGCTTATGTTTACAATTATTAGGTTAAACCAGGTGAAGTTGTCAATTTTTGACTGCTTTTGGCCTGTGGAAGTGTATTGTAGACTTAGAAAACATGAAGAAAAAGCTGTAGAGACTGTCTGAGCTAAAGGCTCAGTGATGGTTGTGTTCTCTGCAATAGCACAAATCCTCCTCCTGGTCCTGTTGATGACCGCGGTCCACTCCACGCAGAACCCCAGCCGCTTCCACCTCCATCGGGCTCTCAGGAAGAGCTTTTCTCACGGCTTCTCAGAGATCAGCCTTCTGCAGCACTTCTACCCGTGGGCCAGGCACACCCTCCTTCCCAACCTGTACGGGGATCACAGAGGTAAGGACACAGTCCTGGGCCCAGACACCCCACCATGACGTGCTGGACACGGGAGAAAGGTCAGCTGCCTTTTCCACATGAGGGGGAAGGCGCGGCACCCCAAGGATTCCACTCCCTGGACCTCATCTGAGCAGGTTCAGGTTTATGTTTCTCCAGTCACGGGTGATCAGGCCCCTGGGGTGGATCCCCACTGGTGAGTCTCACAAGAAGCTGATAAGAGTGAAGATTTATTCACTCGTAGCAGGGGTGGGGAACCTCCTTTCTGCCCAGGGCCATTGGGATATTTACCACATTCGCAGGCCGTACAAAATTATCACCTTAAAAATTAGCCTGCTGTTTGGTTAAATATTAACTCATCCCTAATGCCTTGGCAGGGCCAAATGATTTTGAGGGCCTGATGTGGCCCGCTGGCTGGACGTTCCCCACTCTGCCTTATAGCATAAA
>NW_006285234.1:3164243-3171689 GCF_000327345.1 Myotis davidii | reverse complement strand
TGGGCTCAGTGGATAGAGCGCCGGCCTGCGGACCAAAGGGTCCCGGGTTCGATTCTGGTCAAGGGCACGTACCTCGGTTGCAGACTCCTCCCCAGCCCGGGCAGGCCCTGGTCGTGGCTCGTGCAGGAGGCAGCCGAATGATGAGTTTCTCTCTTCCACTCTCCCTCAAAATCAATGGAAATCCTTGGGTGAGGATTAACAAAACAAAACAAAAGCTTAGTATATCTAGGTGTTTAGTGTATCAGCACATGGTATTCACTGGATAAGTGCTAGCAGTTGTTAACTGGTGAAATAGAAGCTCGGGCTAATCTAGAACCAAAGTGTACATGAATTACCTGGACATATCTGGACATGCAGTACCTGGAATCACCAGATTGCAGCAGCAATCTGTAGATGGTGATAAAGAAACAGAACTAGGAAGACCTGGGTGAAGCACAGTAAAAATCGGCCCTAACACGGGTTATCTCTTCAGTTCTAAAAATCTTTACTTTCAGAATTGACGTAACCCAGTCCTCTTAGTCCAGTTGTTTTCAGAAACATTGAAGCCCAAGCCATTCATGGCAGATAATCAATATCTGTAAACACTTACCCTTCCTAAACAGCATGTCACAGCGTTCAGTCACATACAGGGAGGGTCTTTTCCTTTGCAGGATTTAATTCACATTTCTCTTGCTGTAATTTAAGCTTGCTTTTTCTTTTTTCTTCTGATGGACAACTGATCAAAATTTTATCATAATTTTATGTATTTTTCATTTAGGAAATACAAAGTGAGACCATATTTGAAGGTTGTCACTTCCTCCCTTCATCTTCTGCAGAAGTCCCAGTCCTTTAACTTTCCACCTGTTCCCGGCAAACCTATTCCTGCCAAATTCTCTAACATGATTTTTTTCTATCATGTTAATATACTTGTTAAAGCCGGCCAGTGTGGCTCAGTAGTTGAGCATTGAACTATGAACCAGGAGGTCACAATTCGATTCCTGTTGTGGGCTCGATCTGGTGGAGGGGCATGCAGGCAGTAGTTGATTGATGTTTCAATCTCTCTATCCCTCTCCCTATACTTAAAAAAAATACTTATTAAAACATGAACATGGAGAAAATTAGTGTACAACAGTGTATATTATCCAACTCTCCTTTGTTCCATAATCCCCTTTTCTCTTTCCAAGAGGAAACTACATTCCCAATTTATTATATATTCTTTCAGAGGTAACCTATGCATTTGCAAATATATCTGAGCATAAATGGTAACACACTAGAAACATTGTCATGCACACTTTGCTTTTTTTCCCTTGACAGTTTACCTGGAAATTGTTCCATCAGTATATGTAAAGCCGACCCTGTTATGTTTTATTCAGTTTCTACATAGAATGCCACTGCATGGATGTACCCTGATTGATATTACAGCTCCCTATTGATAGACATTTAAGTTGTTTCCAATCTTTTAACATTACCATTACTCTCATTGTACATACGTAATGTTACACATGTACGAATTTATGTAAACTAAATACCTTGAAAAGATTTGCTAAAAATGTATATACATTTTTAATTTAGAAAGATAATTGCCAAATTGTTCTCTTTAATTATTGTAACAATTAACACTCCCATGAGCACCGTATAAGATATGAGTGGGGCCCCATCTCCTACAGCCCAGTGAAAGGGGTGTTTTCCAGCACAGGCAGCTCTGAGATGTAGGAAAGACTTTGCAACTGCACTGGCCAGAAAATAAAAGTTGAAACTAAACTAAAAAACCATTTTTCAACTCCAAGAGGCAAAACTTGCCTCTGCGCTTGCCCTCCTTCATTCCATCTTCCCCGATGTTATTTCTTTAAAACATAAATCTGCAGGATGGAGGCGATGCTGGTACTTCACGTGATTTCAGGTATGGCCTGACTGATGCCTGGCCCATCAGGTGATTTCAAGTATAGATTAAAAAAACACAGACATCTGTGTTCCTCCCTTGTTTAAAACCTCCCAATGGAGTCCCATCACATTCAAAATCCCAAACCCTTTCCAAAGCTTACAGGGGCCTGCCCAGTCTGGCCCCTAAAATACATCCGTTATTTCATCTCCTGCCCTAACCCTCATTCACTCTACATGAGCCACCGAAGTGGCTTTCTCTAATCACCCTTCCCAGGTGAACAGCACTGCTCCCTCCCCACAGAACACTCTCTATACCTTCATCCTAAATTTTTCTTCATAGCAGCCATTACCAGAATATTGTCTGGTTATTGCCTCTCTCCCTCCTCACATGTGAGCTCTCTGTGGACAGGGACCCTTTTACCCACTGCTTTGTTCCTAGCATCTAGAACAGGATCTAGTATATGTGAGCATTTAATACAGATTGACTGAAAGAATGAATGAATGATTGAATGCCATTCCAAAATCTTGCCCGTCTTTCATTGGGTTGCTTGATTTTGTTTGCCTGTTTTGATAAATAGAAACCTTTTATGTACTAAGAGCTTGTTTAGTTGTAGATACAGATTTAAATATTTATGTGGATACAAACTAAGAACTTAAATTGGGGAATTATTATCTTTATAATGTTCTCTTCCTATATGGAAATATGGTATGCTTTTCTATTCTCATCTCATCCACAGTAACATTCACAATTGCTCATCATAAAATTTTTGCACATCTCTTGTTAGGCTTACCTTTTGTGTTACTATTGTAAATAAAATATTTTACTTCTCTATAATATTTACTTCTAAGTAAATATTATTTGGATATATGAAGGATATTTAGTACCCAGCCAGCTTGCTGAATTGCCTTTCTGTAATAGTTTTTAGATTCATTTCCACTGCCCCAGCTTTATTGAAGTATAACCAACAAAAATTGCATGTATTTAAGGCATAACATATTTTGGTGTACAACCACATTGTGAAATGATTACCACAATCAAGCTAATTAACATAGCCATCTCACAACATTGTGTGTTTGGTTTGGTTTGGGGTGGTAAGTTACAGGGCGGTTTCAAGATCCTTAGAGTGTTTGGAAAGCTTGCCTCCGGGGGCTTCTGGACCACAGCTGAGGGGGGCTGCAGCTGGGTCTCAGCCACATTATGGTCCACAATCAGGACTGACTTCTGCAGGCCTATTATCTGAGGCACAGACAGGAATGACCCCTTCTGAGTCCCTGGCAGGTGGTGCTGGTGGCAGGATCAAGGTCAAATGGCACTGTAGCAACGCCCACAGAAGGACAGAGCTATTTCTAGATCTGGAGCCAGGCCCACAATTGGTAAGTCAGCCACGGGGGGGACCTTGTTGGTCTTGGACTTCATTGAAGTTCCACAATCGCCCACTAAATCTCAAAATGCCCACAAGGCACTTCTGTCTGCAGGGACCTGCCAGATTATTACTGAGAGACACAAGTAAGGGACCGCATATTCCACTATCTCCCTCAGTTGTCATGATCTACCTAGACCAGTGGTCGGCAAACTGCGGCTCGCGAACCACATGTGGCTCTTTGGCCCCTTGAGTGTGGCTCTTCCTAAGCCTTAGGAGGACCCTAATTAAGTGAATAACAATGTACCTACCGATATAGTTTAAGTTTAAAAAATTTGTCTCTCAAAAGAAATTTCAATCGTACTGTTGATATTTGGCTCTGTGGACTAATGAGTTTGCCGACCACTGATAGACCATTACCTCTACATTATCTAGTTCATTGCATCTGGTTGCATTAACTGGAAACTCCAAAAATGTTTTTGAAAACAGTGGTGAAACTGCAGTTTTTGTTAAGAACATAACGAGGCAATTTTTACAATGGTTTCCTGTACTCTCTCACTAGGATTTATTACCGATGGGAACGCCTTTCTTTTGGGCAATGTTCTGCTTCGTCAGATTCGCATTCAGAAGCCATCTCATCAAGACCTGGAGGATACAGAGAACTACGGGGTTAACTGGAGCCCCCCTGAAACTAATACCACAGAATCAGACAGCATTTGGCGTTATCAGAGTCAGGAGGCTCGGGGTGGCTACCCCGTCCAAGGGGAGTTTGCCACTTACACGGGAGGATACGCTGTCAGACTTGGGAGGAACTCTAGTTCTGCAACCAGGTGAGCGAGCCTGAGCCCTAAACAAGAGGACCAAGATGTTTGCTTCAGTCCGTTCTTAGGACAAGTAGGAATTAGGACCCATTTGAGTAGTTTGACAGCAACTATAATGACACCTGTAGACACCTTTATTTTAGGCTTTTAAGGAAATGTATCTTTTCGTTTGAAAATTCCTTGTTCAATCTCAAACTACAGGGTTATGTTTTAGCATGCTGGTTTGCCAAATCTCATTCTTTTTCTCATCTGGAAAAACAACAGATTCGATCCTAGCTGCAGCTGAACTCGGTAAGTCTAGCTTGGGCAAACTATACTCTTCAAACATGAGAGAACACTGCCCTTCATAAGAACCACAAATAATCCAAAATTCAAATGCCCAAAATAAACTGTCAGAGAGATCTAGATGAGTGTTTATATGAATCCTGAGTCTTTGTCATTATGTATGAAAATGTCTAAGTTAAATTATTCATTTAAATTTATAGCAAGACATTAAAAACAATGCCAATCAAATAACATTTCGACCCGTAAACCTCTCAAAACTGAATATTAGTAAAGAGTAGCATTTAACACTTCAAATAGAAGTAGTTGACAGAGCATATAAAATTCTACCTCACACTTCAAATGCCAAATATATTCTTTTGAATGTTTAACCTTGGTGTGACTACTATTGTGAAAACTTTATCCTTATTATAGTCTTTTATAGTCACGTTATCACTAGTGAAAGTGTGGGCATTGGTAATTATAAAATACTGCACAGGTCATCTAGGTCAGGGAATGTCGCTTCTCATCTGGTCTGAGTAATATTGGAAATGCCAGGGCATTTGGCTCCTTTGCAAGGTTGAGTGGAGCAAGTAGTAGGCCTGTCCCCTGTCTTCCCAGAGTTCTGCAGCATCTTGAACAGAGCCACTGGCTAGACCATCGCACCAAAAGCCTCTTTGTGGAATTTGTGGTCTTCAATGCTAACGTGAACCTGTTCTGTGTAGTGACCCTGATTCTGGAATCCAACACTGTGGGTATGAAGGCCTCTTCTCTCCTCCCTCTGACCTGGGTATCTCAGAAGTCCCGATTTCTTACATCATTAAAAGACACTATTTTAATTAAAGTTATTACACATAATATAATTTTAAAAGTCAAATAGTTAGGCAAAACCTAGCAGTCCTCATACCCTTGAGAAACTTTCAGCTTTTTTAACTGGTTCTTTTGGAGTTTAAAAATTAACATGATTATTAGCTATTTCATGAATCTTCCAGTTTTAGATAGTGTTTTTTATGACATGAAGATTTAACTTTCTTATACCCACAAATATCCCTAACATACACACACATATACATACCTTCTCTCTTTTCTCATTTTCCCAATATAACTTATGGTTAATATTGAGTATTTCCATTATTATGATAATATATTTTTCAAAGATTAGCCATGTAATGTATTACAATTCCTTTTCTTTCATAACTGTTTGTTTTCCCTAGTTTATAGTTTTTGTTTTTGCATGCATTCTATTAATTGGAGATGAACCAATCTCTTCCTAGAAGTAAATCTCATTCTGTTCAAAAGTATCACATAAGCGATCATTTTGTGATCCTTTTGGGACAGTGGGATTGGTTATCCTCCAGGCCTGCTCTAGAGCCTTACCCTGACTCTCCCTTCCCTGCCACCCCAGGGATTATCCTCACTTCTCTCCTCAGTTGGGCCTCCTTTCTCCTAGATCCCATGTCTTCCTCTCTTGGTTTACTTCCCATTTTGCTGGAGCACATCCTACAGTAACTTCCTGGAAGGATATAAGGGAAGTACATTTTTTGAAGCCTTACATGTTAAAAAAAAAAAATTTTGTCATCACATTTCGTTGCTTATTTGACTGGATACAATTGTTTTTTGGAGAGTACAGTCCATTGCCTTCTAACTTCTCATACTGTTAATATGATGGTCCCACTCCCAAGTTTTTAGAATTGTCTTTGTCCCCAGGATTATGAAAGGATCTGACCGACCACGTGGTAAGGCCTTTCATCTGAAAATGTGTCCCTAAGCTCTGATAAGTTTTACTTGCATTTTTTGTAAATTTCCCCTCTATTTTCTCTTCCTGACAGTCCTAGAATTTTGAGGTAGGAACTCCTGGACTTATCCTCTGATTTTCTTAGGTTTCACTATTTTCCATGTTATTTCTGAAAGATTACTTCAATTTCTAAACCATTTGAAATTTTCATCGTTATATCTTAATTTCTAAGAATTGTGTTCATATTTCTTTTGCATAGTCTCCTGTTTATGGAATCAATATCCTCTCAACTCTCTGAGGATACTGTAGGTTCATTTTGTTTTTATCAGCTTCTTCATTTTCTCTAATTTCTCTGAGCTTTTTATTTTTTATTTGCTTTAATTTCTGGTTTTTAATGTTAGTGTTTTAAGTATCTGGCTGTTCTTTCATATTTGAGACAGTAAAAAAAAGCAAACAAATGCTAATTAGGAACTCAGTGTGCGTGGATAGAGCTTGTCAACCGGCACCTGTCTTTTCTCTTGAGCAGTCAGTTTTCAGGAGAGACCCTTCCAATGCCTGTCTTGAGGATAAGCCTATTAAAGAAGTTGAGGGGAGTAAGGATCTCACCATGCAGGATGTAAACTTCCTCTTAAGTCCCTTTTCCATAGACTTACAGATGTACTCTGAGTTCAGATTTCTCTCTAGTTCAGCGTCACTAGGAAATAAACCTTTAGTCTTGGGGTAGTGGAAGGCAGGATGGGGGGCTATCTGGTTGTGATAGGGAGGAAATCTGGGATCTGTTTAAGTTCATTCTTGCCATCATTTCCACTTTTAGTTCCAACTGACCCTCTACCTTCAGAGGCAAGTGCTGCCCCTCACTTCCAGCCTTTCTAGGGTTTGTGGTAAGAATGGGCTGGCTCCTTACTGCTTAGGTTTCAGCTTTCTTCAATCTGCTGAGTCAGTGTCATCTGTCCGTTTTCCAGCTTCCAAACAGTTTGTTCCTCTCATTTGCCCTCTTCTTTAGCTTAGTCATTTTTCATCCCTTCATTGTCATTGTAGAGGCTTTTGTTAAGGGACGAGCGGGAAACTGGTACACTGACTTCCCCTCCCTTTAACAGGAGGTCTGTCCTAATCCTTCTTCTCTCCCCCAGAATCTGCCCACAAGTGTCCTTCTATTTATCACCAGGGTTTACTTCTAATCAGGAATTTCTTCTTCCCAGACGCACAGAGTACACCACTTCCCTATACTTACTTCCTGAGGGAAAGTCCCAGTCTTTTTTTTTTTTTTAAGGCATTCTTTTTTTAAAAATATATATTTTATTGATTTTTTACAGAGAGGAAGGGAGAGGGATAGAGTTAGAAACATCAATGAGAGAGAAACATCGATCAGCTGCCTCCTGCACACTCCCCACTGGGGATGTGCCCACAA
>NW_006285234.1:3160028-3164226 GCF_000327345.1 Myotis davidii | reverse complement strand
GGATAATATTAATGCTTTAAATACATTTGAAATTGTTCAAAGCATTTTAATCATACTACTTTCTGAAAATATATTGTAAATAGCTTTAAACGAAAGTACACTTACATTTGACTCTGTTGTCCCCATTTTACACTGCAGTGATCAGTTCCCTGTAAAACGCCAGGTTCCAACACTAGGTCTGTACATCCCTGCGGCCCTTCTAACTCATAAGGGTAACACCTGTAACAGCTGTTCCATCATTGTCGCTGCCTCTAGGTGGATCAACAGTATAATTCTCTCCCCTCTACTAACTTTTAATGCAATAAGCACATTTCTCCAATAGCTTTGCACATGATTTCATTTAATATTCATGACACCTCTAGAGGAAATACTGAGCTTAGAAACTCAAGAACATTTGAAACAAATAATAGAGTGACAGTTGGGGTTATTTCAAAGACAGAGCTTGAAGGGAAAGTTCTAAAGACTCATGACTCAATGTTATTTTCAGGTGCTTTCTTCGCCTCTGTAAGACTGGACACTTTAACTTCCCTTCAGACATCAAGGAAGGACTTTGCCTGGTCGGTTGCCTCACAAGTCATCTATTATCTACTAGTCTGTTACTATGGCTTCATACAGGTGAGTTGAAAATGCTCAAGCTTGCCAGGTATTGTTTGGGGAGCTACACAATGAGCTATTATTGCTTGAATTATAGTTGATTTGGTCTTTTCCAGAAACTTGACTTCAGTTAAAGGCTGACTAGTTTTCCACAAAGTAGCTCTTTCAGATTTCAAGAGTTAAAGAATTAGGTCTGTATCAAGATTATTTTGTGTGCAGTGTTATTAACCCTGTAAAGCAACAGCAAGACTGAAAGCACGATGAACAGAGCAAGTACTCAAAATACAGATGTTGTACGCAAAAGATAACATATCTTAAGCCAAACACAGTGTTTTCTTTATTTTCAGGCTTGATAACTAACTTAGAAACTTTTTTAATTAAGTTTAAGCAATGAGAAAAATGACTGTAGCCAGTGAAAGCTGTATTAGAGAAGGCCATCTTTTCATAAGCAGCAGCTCTGAGCGACTACAGAGCAGAACTGAGACTATAACATTGTGCCCAGGTCAGATCGAAGTCCCCAGTGTTCCTGACATTTCATTAGGGGAGACGCAGCTAACCGTTCAGGCAAGCAGCAGTGACGGTGCTGTCTGTCCAGGCTCGCCGGCTGAAACAGCAGAGATGGAGGTTCTTAACGAGGAAGAAAAACATTCTGAACACGAGCATAATCCTCACCAGCTTTGCCATCTTGATGCTTGACATCAAGCTTATTTCTCTACAGAAGAAGAACATGGCACAATACCACGACGACCGTGACAGGTGAGAGGGGCCCGAGAGGCAACAGACGTTCCTCCTCGACGTCCAGTGTCCTGACTCACACAGGACTCTTCCAGGCTCCCTCTCCTCCACTGCGTTGGTATTTTTGTATTAACACCAACGTTAAACAGAAACCTCAGACTAATGTCCCCAGCAGAGAAAACAATTAACTAGAAGCTTTATTGCTAATCAAGTTCTTCTGCCTTTCACAGCACAGGGGCCTGGATGTGTCCTTCTATTTACCACCTGGGTCATTACTTTGCACCCTCGCCAAGGAATAAAACCTAAGACAAGACAAATGGTCATCTTTTAAGTAAAACCACAACAGGTAGCACATACTTAAATCCAAAGCAGCTGCTTTCTGGGTAGGGATGTTCACCCATTCTGGGGCCCCTCATCAACCTTTTCTAACCTTTCATGGTCAACAGCCTGGGCCACTGATCTGTGTAAGACTGAGGCACTGTCCCAGGAAGGCCTTGCAGAGGGCTGCTATGCAGGGACAGTGGGTCTGTGAAGTCTGAATGATGCTGGCAGCTGAGGTCCAGCCTATTGCATGGCACTGCCTAGTTTTTAGACAATAAAAGAATTGTGATTGAATGCCAACATGCTCATATCTATGGTGGTCTAGATGCTGCGACAAAATTATGAATGCGTCTCTCAAACAACAAAACCTAAAAAAAATAAACCAGCTCCTAGTTGGTACGAACACCCCTCACCTCTAGTTTAATCATCTTTCTACTCTCAGCACTGGTAAACCTAGAGGATCAGTTATCTACTGGCACAGGACAGTACAGGATCACAGCCTGACAGAAAACAGACCAGCCTAATGGCACACGTCATTGTTAACTCATCTCCTTTTGACAGGAGAGGTTTAACTCAAGGCAGAGCAATAGAGGCGGCTGGCCTTGGTTTCCAGGATAAACCTGGAGTAAAGACATCAGCTCCAGGTCAAAATTTCCAATTTTCTTCACAACTCCCACCAAACACATTTCTTCTGCTCTCATGTGCACAAATACAGGAGCGCACACTAGAAGGCGGCATTCGTACATCAAGCCTCTCACCTAACGGGACTCACGCAACTGCTACACTGGGCAGTGGGAAGTAGAGAAACTGGCAGCACAGGAATTGGTGATGGCACACAGTTCACACCGAGTAACTGTCAGCCTTCCTGCTGCAGGTTCATCAGCTTCTATGAGGCAGTAACCGTGAACGCGGCTGTCATTCACCTCATGGGTTTCCTGGTTCTGCTGGCAACTATTCAGCTATTGTCGCTGCTGCATCTTCACCCCCGGCTGCGGGTCATCGGGAGAACACTCACCAAAGCCTGGGATGAGGTGGTGGGCTTCCTGCTGGTCATTGTGATCCTGCTGACGGGCTACGCCATGGCTGTGAGCCTCCCTCAGTGTCTCTTTCCTGAGGGCTATGGTCTTGGGGTCACTTTGCCTCCCTTAGAAAAGATCACTATATGGAAAATCATCAGTTCATTGGCACTGAGTTTTGGAGAAAAAGTACTGGAGTAAGGAAGCTGGTTTTGGTTGCCGTTCCATCCTGAACAGTAGGACTGAAATTCACACATCTGTCTCATCTCTGAAGTGGGGATAAAATTTAGCTCACAGGAATGAAGGTCCAATTTATATGAAAATATTATGTAATTAGAAAGGAATTTTATGTATTTCTTAGGCATAGTAATTGAAATGGCCACTACAGAATTTCCTTATTCCATTCGTTCTATGTTGACTCATCGTTATCAAGCACCTCAAGACAGAAATAACTGCAATGGCCTCCACTGCTCTCCACCCCCGACCCGTCTTTCTTCCTCTTTTCAGTTTAACCTGCTGTTTGGATGGAGCATGTCCGACTACCGAACGTTTGTCAGCTCAGCAGTGACTTTTGTTGGTCTCCTGATGGGAACCTCTCATTATAAGGAGGTAAAAAAAATCCTGTTTTTCCTACAGACCACTATTTGGTTGAATATGCAGGGTTGGGCAAAAGTAGGAGTACAGGAAACAATATTTTCCACATAACTGTAAACCTATTTGGCTCATCCTGTATCTAACAAAGGGATACTGTCTGTAAATGCAGCCCCTGCTATCCCAATGAACATTGGAAAAAGGAGAGCGCCTTTGCCCTTCTGGTTTATGGTACCACCATGTATACAAGCTTTTGGGTGGCTATTTTCAGAAATCTGCCCTTTCCTAACCACATGGTCCCACCTCTCTCACTACCTGTATCCTTAATCTTACTGCCAAGGACACTGGGAGTGAGCTGTGCTCTTGTACCGGACCAGATTAACACGGAGCTGCTGCTGCCTTTGCAGCGGCCCTTTGAAGTATACAATGGAAATGACTTAAAAAAAAGGGCAGTACAATTCCAGAAGAGCTGTGACATATCTGTTAACAAATACTCATTTCTATTATTCCTCTCCAGGAAATACCAATAGAACCCCTTTCCATTCCACATAAAAAAATTAAGTAGGAAACCCAGATAAGAACTTGGGTCCAATGCACAAGCATATATTAGATTTGATTAGGGAAGGGAAAAACTGCAATTCAAATTAGTGAAACTGACAAGATTTTCATCAAGGCTTATCATTCTGATAATCTAGATTTCAAAGGTTACTAACCCAAATGGACAACATAACATAGTTTCTAAAGTGGAAAGTTGCCATCTCCCTAAAATAACTGTTTTGGGAGGACTATTTTATTGTGGTCCCAGCCCTAATCACTAGGGGATGAAGTCCTCAGCTCTGGAACACTTTCTATACTAAAGAACTAACAATCATAGTAAACTTTCATTAAATCGTATTATATAATGTGAAGGGCAAATGATGTTATACTTATTGGGAAAAATC
>NW_006285234.1:3140915-3159788 GCF_000327345.1 Myotis davidii | reverse complement strand
ATAAAACCTACTTTTGCCCACCCCTGTGTTTTCTGGAATTGTTAGAACTCACATGGGCTTTGAATAATTTAATTTTGCAACTCGCCTATTTCTTCTTGGAAAGCCCTGAAGAGAACTGTTCTTACAGCCTTAGAGTCAGTCATTCTTGCTCAAAAGTATTCTTTTTAAGTAGTTTTGCTTTGCTCCCTAGTTTCTTATGTGAATAAATCCCAAATGTTAGCACATAACTTGTTTTTAAAGTAGAAATCATTTTTAAGTAGTTTTGCTTTGCTCCCTAGTTTCTACCAGTGTTTTCTTATGTGAATAAATCCCAAATGTTAGCACGTAACTTATTTTTAAAGTAGAAATCTAACTGTCCATATTTAAATTAAAAGTGTTTTATTGTCTTTCCAGATTATTGCTTTAGACACAGTCCTGGGAGCCAGTGGAATAGGGAGAGTTCAACTACAACCACGGTTGCTCTGGTGATAGTGCAACTACATCTACCAGGCAGATACAGTCTAGCCACCATATGAAATGAAAATTTA
Source organism: Myotis davidii (assembly GCF_000327345.1). Classification (NCBI taxonomy): domain Eukaryota; kingdom Metazoa; phylum Chordata; class Mammalia; order Chiroptera; family Vespertilionidae; genus Myotis; species Myotis davidii. The sequence goes on along the minus strand of NW_006285234.1, from coordinate 3,159,261 downwards.
AACACTAATGATGGAAATTCAATTTGATGCTGTAGATGGTGTGATTTTTGATGCAAATGTTATAGGTAATACCTCTTCAGGATATGAAAAAAGTACAGCAAGTATTACTGACTGTACTCTACATTTTAAGGAAGAAAGGAGGAGGACCACTAAAAGGAGAAAAGTGAAGTGGCGTAAAGTGGGGAATACCTGTGTAAGCCATACCATTTTAACAATAAATCATTAAAGGAAATAGTATTCCTACTATGTATGTTTTTACCTTTGATACTTTTTCCCTTCAGTATACTTGCTTTTCTCCTTTTGTCTTCTAATAGACTTGGAAAGAAGCTACACTGATGGATATGCTGCTGCAGAAGCTCTCAAGTTTGTTAGGAATCCAGTGCACCAGAACACACGTGAGGAAACAGCCGTGACAGTCGTGGGCACTGACACTGAACTATCTTAACCCTGTTACCAGCTAGCGAGTACTTACTTTTGCATGGCACAGCTTTGAAAAGTACAGATGTTTACAATACACTGTTAAATTTTGTCAGTAAGGAATCACAATGCCCTTTGCTCAAAGTCCTTACGTTTATGATCTTGGCACTGTTGGGAAAGGGTTAACGCTGCAAGAATGAGTGACACATTTAACTGGCTCCGCTGCCAAACGAATAACAGAACACTCACAACCAGTGTTGTTCCAGGACAGCTGTGGGAGATACGTGAGTCAGATGCGACCTCACGGCAGCTCATCCTATATAATAAAAGGCTAATATGCATATCAACTGAACAGCAGAACAACCAGTTGCTGTGGTGCACACTGACCACCAGGGGGCAGATGCTCAATGCAAGAGCTGTGCCCTGGTGGTCAGTGCCCTCCCACAGGGGGAGCACTGCTCAGCCAGAAGCCGGGCTCATGGCTGGCAAACGCAGCATCAGTATCAAGAGCCTCTCCCGCCTCCATGGCAGCACTAAGGATGTCCAACTGACAGCTTACACTGTCAATCAGACATCTCCCAAGGGCTCCCGGACTGCGAGTGTGTGCAGGCCAGGCTGAGGGACCCCCCCCCAAGTGCACGAATTTCATGCACCAGGCCTCTAGTTAAAAATAAAGACGCAGGCACGTCATCGGCCCGATGGGGAGCATTTCTCACACTGTCCTCCTTGCCCTGATTTCATTAGGTCCTGGAAGCCGCTGCAGAGTCCCAGAGGAGTGACCAAGCAAACTCACAGGTGCTTTCTGGGCTTAAATACAGAGACTGAAAGGGTTCCTTACTGCTGCAGGCATCCACATTACCCAGGAAGCCAAAGGTAAGGTCTGGCTTGTGCCCAGCATGGGTCACTTGCTTACAATATTCTCCACTAAAATCCAACTTTGCACCTCCCTATTCAACCCAACCAGTGGAGAAAGCAGCTCATAGAATTTTTAATTTTATTATCAGCTACCAAGGTATAGCTACAAACCAACCAAAAACATTAAAGAAAGGTTGCTTGAGACAGGTATATACAGATATACTACACAGAAGCCAAAATCTTATCATCTGATCCCAAAGCCATCCCTGTGGGAAAAAATGGCCTTAGCTAAGGGGCAAAGGAGCATGTTACAATAGTAAAAGTATTGTCCATCAAGGAAAGCAGCAAACTACAGCCACATGGGCACCAAAATGTATGAGATTAGTTTTTAAAGGTTCTCTTCATCGTGAAGTTTTCAAATGAAAACAGGAAACCCTCTTCTCCTGTAGGCTTTCCAGCTCACTATTCAAGAGACTTGAATACTTCAATTAAGGCAACTGGAAGCCCACCTTAGCCTTGAATAGTGACTTCTGCCCAACATGTGGCCTGTTCTTCCTTTGTCAGTAATATAATCCAGCAGAACATGCTAGGGGAAAAACAGGAATTTATACAGTGCTGCCCTCTGATAAAAGGGAAACAGCACTCAAAGCCAAAAGGCCACAGAGGGCTCCCTGGGAATCCAGTAGAACTGAGAGGCCTTCAACTTTCCAAATAAACTTTGCAACTGGATCCAGGTGGAACATTGCCCTGCAGCAAGTAGTGAAAATGCCAATGAGGAGAGGACCCAGCTTCCAAGAACTGTTACAGTGGCTTCCTGAGTCATTCATATCAGAATGAGAAAATAGACATCTTAGCCTTGATTCTCTCTCACCACAAATCCACCTGTACCAAGTCTAGAACCTCAGCACAGGGCTCGGACACTTCCTAAGTACTCTCTTCCACAGCCCAGCCATCTTTCCCTTCTCTCTCCCCTGTAGAGGGATGGTGGGACAGGCGAGGAGAGCGCCTGGGTTAACACTGACAGGAAACAGACAAGCACAGCTTACAGGAGTCAGCTGCTCCGGGCTCACAGTGTCTCCAGTCATTCATCTCTTAGGAGCAATAAAGAACTGGAAAGCACCATGATTTGGTAGAGCAGGAAGAGAGCCCATAGGAAGAGTGTGCTCGATGATGGTTAAGAGATGAAACCGAATTCCATGGAGATTCTTAGTTACAAGGAGAAACTTCTCAGTCTCAACTCTGGTGCCTGGATTAGGAGGCCTATGTTTTCTTTTTCAACTCTTCAAATCTCCGGGAAAGATCATCAAAGTCAATGTCCTCAGATGCTGAGGTGCTGGCACCAGCAGATGCAGTTGGTAGTGTATCTGGCACGGACGGCAATTCTGGGAGTACAAAGTTGTCATAGGTATCCACGGGTCTCGCAGGGGGCTTGGCAGAGGCTTCTGGCTTGGGTCTAGGACCTAATTAAATCAGGGCAAGGAGCACAGTGTTACAAATGCCAGAGAGGTGGCTCAGAGCCATAGTCCCCTTTGGCAGAAACAACAAATCAAATACAGTAGAAAAGTTTTCCTTCTAAATGATTAATTCTAAAGGTAAGTACACAGAGCATTCATTTAAACACATTGTCCCCTTTCACAAAGGCCTGCTCCCATAGCAACAAAGTCCAAAGTCTGGAGTGGTACCAGAATTCTGTTGGATGAAGTTACTCTTTAAGGCTTATCGGGAAAATAAGAAATGTTAATGTCAATCCTATTTGATGGACTGGGATCTGATCTGTATTTCTAGTCTTCCATTTTATAAGTTAAAAATCGCCCCCTTTTCTATTTACTGCATATTTATTTCTATTTATATGTAAGTTCTAGAACAGGTAAACCTAAACTACAGTTTTAGAAAATAAGAACAGTTCTTGCCTCTGGGGTGGACTTGACTGAAAGGAACAAAAGGGAACTATCCTAGGGGGACAGAAATATTTTATAACTTTGCTGAGGTGGTGGTTACATACTATATGTGGGTGCATAGACACACATGTAATATCAAAACTCATCAACAATAATTTTGTGTATAGAAATTATGTAAAATACAACTCTCTAAAAAAAAAACATACTCCCTATGGCCTTCTAGGGTGCTGGTAGTGGTTTTGTATAGATGGCTACATACTTATAATTTGTGCCTATTCACCCCTCCTTATATAAAGAAGTTGAAAAAATAAAAATGTGTGAAAAAGAAACAGGGAACTTGTGAGATTCTTTGGGGCCAGGGAAGATTATTTTCCTTCTGGCAGAGGGAAATCCTGCGTTCTGTTTTTGCCATACTGCATGTGGAGGGTGGACAGGGCATGTGGGTTGAATTCCATGTATGAGAAAACAGCAAAGGGCTCAGCATTGAGCCATAAAGAAGTTGAAAAAATAAAAATGTGTGAAAAAGAAACAGGGAACTTGTGAGATTCTTTGGGGCCAGGGAAGATTATTTTCCTTCTGGCAGAGGGAAATCCTGCGTTCTGTTTTTGCCATACTGCATGTGGAGGGTGGACAGGGCATGTGGGTTGAATTCCATGTATGAGAAAACAGCAAAGGGCTCAGCATTGAGCCTTGAGGGTTTCCCACTCACACTTACCAACAATCTGTGCAGAAGAGACATTCTTATCAGCATTACTGTCATCCGCCTGAAACACAAACATTGTTACCAAAGAAAGCACGGATACATAGATAAGCCCCTGTGCTGTCCAAAAGCTAAGCTGCTCAGCGAAAGCATCAGAACCTGCCCCTCCACTCCTTCCTGCTCTTCCAGACAGATACCAGATGACATAGACACCATGCTGAAAACCAAGCAGAGAAAAAGGAAATCTAACCACAATGTAACAACACCTCTTTAATCTGATACCTTCACCTTCCAGGCAGAGAAAGCACGAAACCACTGACTTCATCTCCAAGAACCAAGTCTTCAAACAGTTGTGGGCAATGCTTCAATGCATGCAAGACCAAAATGTAAGAAAAACTCAGGCCCAAGGTAACATAACCAAAGGAAAGAACACTAAGCAAGCTCAGGAACAGGAGAATCTCCCTAGATGAGTAATTTCCACAGCAGACGCCATACCCATTCGTTTTCTCAGTTATGCATCAGATGGAAAAGCTCTCAAAAGACACATACCAGCCCTGGTCAGTTTATCTCCATAGTTATAGAGCATTGGGTCGTGGGTTTGATTCCCAGTAAAGGGCACAGACCTCAGTTGCAGGTTCGATCCCTGACCCCAGTTGGGCATGTGTGGGAGGCAACCAGTTGATGTGTGTGTGTGTCTCTCCCCCCTCCCTTCTACTCTAAAAAAAGGCACAGACTGGCTGAACAAACAAGGATGGCAGGAAACAAGTCATCTAATTCTAAACCAAAGCTGCTACCACCACCTACAGCGTTCAAAGCATCAAATGACCAATTAGAGCAAGTTTTAACCACAATACTGAAATGTAAAACTAATGCTACAGGACACTTGTGTGTCAGACAAAAATCTGCTTTACACAGTATTAAGATTTATAAAGCTGGTAGTTTAATTATGAGATTCTAGCACTAAGACTACCAGTTCCAGGAAGTCTCTACATAGTCAAAAAAAAGATGGTTACGTGCCCTACTAGAACTTTCCAAGATCTGCAGCTCCCTCCTGATCCTGGCTGAATTGCAGACAAAGCATTGCCACCAATGATGCTGCTGCCACCACCACACTCCATTTCCAGGATAATGTAAAAGCAACACAATCCAGAGCAAGAACAAGGCTGGTACTAGAGTTGATCAAAACTTTGCCTTCCCTTTGGCCATTATTCTGCTCTCTCTTCATGGGATTCACTCTCCTGCTGCTTACAAAAGAGGCTCAGGCACTTACAGATTCATACGATGGGGGAACTGGTATCTGAGGTGGGTGAACATTGGGAAAAGCCTGATAAGGCCCCATTGGCAATCCATTGAAATCCGACTGCAAGAGGAGAAAGGCAACATCAGAAACACTGCCCCCAACTAGCGATTTTCTCCAGTATATATATATATATATGTGTATACACACAGAGAGAAGGTCCTTAAATAATGTCATTTCATTATAATGTTGAATGCCATAGGAAAGTAACTCTTGTTTCTATCGATTAGCCTAGGGTAAGGTTTCATAATACATCATTTCACTTAAAGTCACAGAACTATCAATGACATTAAATAGGACTTATTAAACACAAGAACCCCAAAAGAAGAAAAACAAAATACCACATGTCATCAGAAGAATTGCAGATTTTTAAAGATCTGCAGCCAAAAGCTGTTATGCAAATTATAAATCCATTGCTTACAGAAAATGATTAGACTTTACAACAATGACCTTCATCTTCTTGTCTACAAAAGAAGTTTTTTTACTTGGCAATAAATGATTGTATTCAGTTTTATTTTTAAAGCTACTAATCTGGCCCTGGTCAGTTTTGGCTCAGTGGATAGAGCGTGGGCCTGTGGACTGAAGGGTCCCAGGTTCAATTCTGGTCAGGGGCACATGCCACGGTTGTGGGCTCATACAGGAGGCAGCCAATCAATGATCCCCTCTCATCATTGATGTTCCTGTCTCTCTCTCTCACTCTTCCTTCCTCTCTGAAATCAACAACAAAAACTACTAATCTGCCAGCAACAGGTCCCGAATGTTTAGTTAAAAAATAAACTACATGCCAAAACCGGTTTGGCTCAGTGGATAGAGCATCGGCCTGTGGACTGAAAGGTCCCAGGTTCGATTCCGGTCAAGGGCATGTACCTGGGTTGCGGGCATATCCCCAGTAGGAGATGTGTAGGAGGCAGCTGATCGATGTTTCTCTCTCATCGATGTTTCTAACTCTCTATCTCTCTCCCTTCCTCTCTGTAAAAAATCAATAAAATATATTTAAAAAATAAATAAACTACATGAAGATGAGTTTTTCTAGCACCATCTCTCCAGATTTTTCCACTGCATTACTTCTAGCTGAACCAAAAGGCTTTCTCTAAATCCCAATATTTTTCACACAATGTGATCAAGTTAGTATTTGTTCTTACTGCTTAATCGTCTTGACAATCTACAACTCCTGAGTATATTCACAGAGCCAACCTGTCATTTTCTAGAGCTTACATAACATTTATTTATATGTATACTTACTGGTCCCTTCGGAAGTGGGTATGAGAAAGGAGTACTTGGAGATGGCATGGGCATGGGCATGGGCATTGACACCGTTCCATCAGGTCCACCAACGGGTGCTGTGAACCCGCCCCCACCTCCTCCTCTTCCAGGGCCCCCTTTCTTCACATCATCTGTGAATCCAACATCAATAAGATCTGTCTCTACTCCAGGGGGAGCTTCTGCCTGAGAAAAAGAGAGAAATTCATATCATCACCCCACATCGCAGGCGAGGTCCCAGGAAGCAGACTCTGAGATGGAGATTGGCATGAAGGAAGTTTACTAGGGCGATCTAATGACCTGTGGGAAAGTGAAGGAAGCAGGGATGGGTCAAGTAAGAAGTCGGGCTATTATGCAACCAAAGGCTTCAGCCAATTAGCCAGGGATCTCTGGACCTAGGTGGGGTGACCCTATAGCAGATGTCCCCAACTGTGTCGAAGAGGAAGTGTCTTTATTTTTTTAAATTTTTTGTTAATCTTCACCTGAAGGCATTTTCCCATTGGTTTTTAAAGGGAGTAAGAAGGGGGAGAGACAGAAACATCGGTTTGAGAGACATCGATTAGTTGTCTCGCGCATGCGTCCCAACTGGGGCCAGGAATCGAGCCTACAACTGAGATACGTGCCCCTGACCAGAATCAAACTCGGGACCAAGCTGATGCTCTACCCACTGAGCCAGACCAGCCAGGGCAAAGGGAAGTGTCTTTAAATCCCTGCACTGACCAGTTACTGAATACTGCCCCCAGGAAAGACTGGGTAAGGGGCCACTGCTGGAGGGATACTCAGCTTTGTGTGAGACACCAGTGACCAATACTCTCAAGAGCTGGGGGATTACATCTTGTTCTGAAAATGTGGGGTGGTGGTTGTCTCAGCAGCATACCAAAGCATCTGCTAAATGCCACTGACCTTAACTGCTGGATAGTTATTGGTTACCCTCCTTACACCTCCAGTCTCTTTAGGATAGAGACCTTGTTTTTATATATCTCTGTATTAACAGCTTTCTGTGCATTGTCTGGCACATCACAGGTATCTAATAAGCATCAAGGTTTGTACCTTTTCAAAGTGCTTTCAGGTATTCTTTTCATCTGATCCATATGAGATATGTAGGCAGTTTTTACCCAAAAGGCACTAACTGGGCAAAGGTTTAAACCTTCACACACAAACTGCAGTGCAAGGAATACGGTTAAGAAAGCGGTATCTAGAGACTCACTTTCCTGAGTTCTCTGAAAGACTCTAAACTCACCATGACCACAGAGTCAGGCTCATAGGGCACATTGTAGTTCTTGGCAATTTCAATCAGGTATCTCTCCACCAGGATTTTGGGCGGAGCTTCCACACTCAGTTTGTGCATTAGCTGTAATTAAAAGACCCAGAGTTAAGATGCATCTACACCAACCAGCCCAAGTCTAACCTGTCTCACTTTTACATTTTGTTCCTCTCATTTTAGTAAACTGAGGCAAAAACAAAACAAAACAAACAAAAAAGGGTTCAGACAGTTAAATGATTTTTTCCAGTCACAAAATATAAGACCCAAGTCTCTCTACCATTCTCTGGTTATATAACTGAGGGAGCACTCACTGTCCAATATGTAGACTTTCACAGGTACCTGGTACTTATCAGTTTGTCATTTGTCTTTTGATGATTGGTAAAAGACTGATACTGCTGCCTTACACATTTGAATTCTTCCTTCTCCCAACCTCATTTCTACCTCCACAAATTATAAAGGGCACAAAGAACAGGGGGCGAGTAAGATATGACACAGGCCCTGACCAGTTTGGCTCAGTGGATAGAGCGTCGGTCTGTGGACTCAAGGGTCCCAGGTTCAATTCCAGTCAAGGGCATATACCTTGGTTGAGGGCACATCCCCAGTGGGGGTTGTGCAGGAGGCAGCTGGTCGATGTTTCTCTCTCATCGATGTTTCTAACTATCCCTCTCCCTTCCTCTCTGTAAAAAATGAATAAAATATATATATTTTTTAAAATATGACACAGAACAACAGCCTCACAAGTCAGAGGTGTAGGGCCAAGGTAAGGAGTGGACTGCACTGCCAACCAGAAAGCCTTCCTCCCACTCTCACTGTGAAATGTGGAACCCTAGATGAACTCTACCATATAGTGGTAACCACCAGATCACTGCGGGCAATAAATTAACCTGCCCCCACCTTGCCCATTGCTTCATGTTTAACAAGTCTATTCCTTACCCTGTCATTCACAGTTCCAATCTGGTTGGTCCTACATAACTTGCCATATTCCTTGCTGTACTTGGCACACAACTGATCAGCAACCTACCGAGAAAAAAGAACAGTAAATAAAAGTGGAAACCATTCCTATAGACTGCTTCAAGCTTTCTTCTATCAACAGTAAACAGGCTTCTATTACAGGATATTAAAAAAACTGGGGTCTATAAAACCTTAAGGGGTACATACTAATTAACTTGGTTATTGTTGTATCCATCCAATGAGCTGCAACTATATGTGGAACTCTAGAATAAGCATTACGATAAACACTATAAATAATGAACACCACCAGACACTGTTCCTACTCTTAGAGAATCTTATACTAGTTCTCAGGGAAAACAGTCATTACTCAATCACACAGATAAAGGTACAAATGCAGCTGCGAAAAGCGCTAGCTACCAAGGGAAAGTATACCATACTATGAGAATAGAATAAGATCTGATATATATAAATCTTTATATATATATATTAAAAAAGAAAAAAGGTAACTGGGTAGTGGGCACACAATACAATATACAGATGATGAATTATAGAACTGTACATTTTAAACTCATAATGTTACTAATCAATGTCGCTTTAATAAATTTAATTTTAATAAAAGGAAAATCAGGTAAAACTTCCAGAAGACATTTAACTAAATGAGGGAAGGAAGGGTATTACAAAAAAAGAAATCATGTGTAAAGGCCTCTGGTGGAAAAACAGGGCCAATCAATCCTCAAGCCAGAATAAGTCCAGTGCAGAGCCTGAGGGAGGAATGTAGTAAGAACCGAGAAAAGCAAATGGGGGCCAGACAATGCAGGGCCGTGTAGGCCATACAAAAAGTTTTGTTTCTATCACAAGCACAACAGAAAGATACCAAAGGGCTTTAAAATAAGGTGTAGTGACAGAATCAGATCAGTGTTTTAAAAAGAACCCTCAGTTGTCCTGATGTAATGGGGAACAGAGTAACGAAAACCAAAGCAGATATAGGAAGAACATTCAAGAAGTTACTACAGCCGAAACCGGTTTGGCTCAATGGATAGAGCATCGGCCTGCGGACAGAAAGGTCCCAGGTTCGATTCCGGTCAAGGGCATGTACCTGGGTTGCGGGCGCGTCCCCACTAGGGGATGCGCAGGAGGCAGCTGGTCGATGTTTCTCTCTCATCGATGTTTCTAACTATCTCTCTCCCTTCCTCTCTGTGGAAAATCAATAAAATATATTAAAAAAAAAAAAAAAAAGAGTTACTACATAGTTCAAGGAGGAGATGACAGTGTCATTGGACCAGAGTGGTTCCAAAACCTGCGAGCTCACTGAGGGAGCACTCACTGTCCAATATGTAGACTTTCACAGGTACCTGGTACTTATCAGTTTGTCATTTGTCTTTTGATGATTTTTGTTTTGCTTTATATTAATGTAGAATTTTAAAATATTTGCTTAATTTATCATTCTTCATTTATGGCTTTTGGGTTTTGTGGCATATTTAGTTATGACATTATTTTCTTAATCTACCTAGTTTTCTTCAAGTTTGTATGGTTTCATTCTTTTAAAGAAATGTAAATCTTTGTTTCATTTGGAATGAATCTATAATAATAAAAGGGTAATATGCTAATTAGACTGGACATCATTCCAGATGAAGCCAGGGCCTGAGGGAAGCCCGGGTCCCGGGTGCCAGAGGAAAGCCAGTGCCAGCAGCTGGGGGAAAGACAGCCTACTTCTGCACAAATTTCGTGCATTGGGCCCCTAGTCCTATATAATAAAAGCCTAATATGCTAAGTGTCCAGTCATCTGGTCACCCATTCAACCAATCAAAGTGTAATATGCTAATGATATGCTAAGGCCTCTCAACTGCTCGCTTTGATCTGTACTGACCACCACAGGGCAGACAAACAGTCACTATGACGTGCACTGAACACCAGGGGACAGTCGACCAGTCGCTATGATGTGCATGACCGGTAGGTGAGCTTGCTGCTGGGGTCTGGCTGATTGGGATTGACATGTCCCAGAGGCTTCCTGCAGTCCCTTCACGGCTGGCCAACCTCCCACATCCCTCCCCAGCCTCAATCGTGCAACGGTGGGGGTCCCTCGGCCTGGCCTGCTGGCTCTCGCAATCTGAGACCCTTCAGAGAATGCTGAAGAGTCGGTTTTGGCCTGATCCTGCAGGCCAGGCAGAGGGACCCCACTGGTACATGAATTCGTATACCGGGCCTCTAGTCTTAATATAAAGGAGAAGTATAAGAGAGACTAAAATGAGGTTAAAACTGTAAGAAGCAGTTGTCACTGTCAGCTGTCATAGGGGAAGGGGTAAAGGGGTTGGAGGTTGGGTGAGAAGGGGGAAGGGCTTCAGTAAAAAAAAAAAAAAAAAAGGACTCGTGGACACAGACAACAGAATGGTGATTGCCAGAGGGAAGGGTCAGAGGGGTAGAGGAGAGGAGGTAGAGGAAGGTAAAGGGGGGGTAAATGGTGATAGGAGATGACTTGACTTCGGGTGATAAACACACAATTACAAGCTATCAGATGGTGTATTATACAATTGTGTATCTGAAACTGATATAATTTATTAATCAATATCACCCAATAAGTGAAATTAAAAAAAAACTGTATAAATATTTTCCCTACTGTATCAAAATACAGGTTTACTCTCTGGGGAGGTTAAACTAAAGGGACTCTGGACTCCAAGCACAGCAGGGAGCAGAGATACTTACTGACCACAGAAGAATTAAGTGTACGTCTTCTATAAGAGAAGAATGAGACCTTTGGCTTCCTTCTCTCCTGGGCTCTCAGAAATGCTGTGAGCCAGCTTATACCTTCCAGGTGTAGGATTCCTCTCTAAGGAAAATGACCAACCCAAGGAAAGAAAACTAGTTCTTGACAGTCTGGAGTTCCCTCAAGAAAGGGCTTAGTCAGATCATTCAACTGAAGGCATCTGGCAGTAAGCCCCACCCAAGCATACAAGAGGTTCCAATTTGCTTTTTAAAAGTGTCTTACTTGCCCAGCTGGCATGGCTCAGTGGTTGAACATCAAACTATGAGCCAGGAGGTCATGGTTCGATTCCCAGTCAGGGCACATGCCGGGGTTGTGGGCTCGATTCCCAGTTTGGGGCATGCAGGAGGCAGCTGATCAATGATTCTCTCTCATCACTGAAGTTTCTATCTCTCGCTCCCTCTCCCTTCCTCTCTGAAATCAATAAAAAACATTCTAAATAATAAATAAATGTCTTACTCATAAATATAAACCAACAGCCAAGAGTTATCAAAACTAAGAAAAGCCTCTACTATAAAACAGTCTAAATCTAAGAAACAGAAAGAAAACAAACATTACAGAAACAAAAAATTAAAAGAAACTATAAACCCTGGCCAGTGCTTCTCAATGGTTAGAGCGTCAGCCTACGCACAGAAGGGTTGTAGATTCGATTCCTGGTCAAGAGCACCTATCTGGGCTGCAGGTTCACATGCGGAAAAGCAACCATCAATGTGTCTCTCTCACATCAATAGATGTTTCCTCTCTCTCCCCCCTCCCTCCCACTCTCCCTGAAAAAGCAATGAAAAAAATATCCTCAGGAGAAGATTCACAAAAAAATAAATAAACTATAATATTCTCAGAGAGTTAGTTAGAAGACATTGTAGCCATGAAACAAAAACAACAGACTATAAAAAATATTCAGAATTAAAAAGAGTTCTTAAAAAATAAAATAAGAGAAGGACATCTCAAAAGATGGGTTGGTAGAAAAGACTGAGACAATCTTAGAGAAACTAAAACAAGTACACAAAGATGCAGAAAGAAAGTAAGGAGAAAAATAACTTAATTGAACTGTTTTCAATTGAGTCAGTACCATATTCATGTTGTGGCAGGCAGGTTTTTAGTTAATGTCTGTCTCATCTGCTCGACTCAAAGCTACAAGTGTAAGGCTGGTATCCTATTTTGCACACCATTATACCCTCAGTGTCCACTTAGCACATAACATCTGCTCAATAAATATTTGTGAAATGAATGAATGAAGCAAAACATCTAAAATGAAATTGTTGCCGAAACCGGTTTGGCTCAGTGGATAGAGCGTCGGCCTGCGGACTGAAAGGTCCCAGGTTCGATTCCGGTCAAGGGCATGTACCTTGGTTGCAGGCACATCCCCAGTAGGAGGTGTGCAAGAGGCAGCTGATCGATGTTTCTCTCTCATCAATGTTTCTGACTATCTCTCTCGCTTCCTCTCTGTAAAAAATCAATAAAATATATTTTAAAAAATAAATTAATTACATTAAATTGTTTTAACTTTACTGGTTTACAATTGCGTAAGAACTTTTCTATTTGTATATACTTAAATAACATTTGTCAAAAAATAAAAAATTAATGGCACCACTTTAACCGTTTGGCTGCTGACGTATTTTTTCGGACATATGCCAAAACTGCGGCACTAATTGCGCGTGTATGGGAAAAAATGTAAAACACTTTTTATATAATAAACTCACTTGTATTGCTTTGCAACAACAAAAATTAAAAAATACCAATTGTTTACATAAATTTGTTTTAAATAAGAAGAGCACAATAGCGCTCCTTAGCAGTCAAACGGTTAAAATGGAACTAGAGCTCCCATGTTAGGGAAACTGCTTTGCATGTTTATGCCTCAAATCTTTGCAATGTTAAAACAGGGCAAAATAACCTTTGGGCTAGGCCTAGGGCAGTGATAGCGAACCTATGACACGCGTGTCAGAGGTGACTCACGAACTCATTTTTCTGGTTGATTTTTCTTTGTTAAATAGCATTTAAATGTATAAAATAAATATCAAAAATATAAATCTTTGTTTTACTATGGTTGCAAAGATCAAAAAATTTCTATATGTGACACGGCACCAGAGTTAAGTTAGGGTTTTTCAAAATGCTGACACGCCGAGCTCAAAAGGTTCGCCATCACTGGCCTACGGCAACAATGTGTCCCAAAGAACTGTTTGCTAAGATAACAAGAACAGCCAAGATAACTGCTGTTATTATGACTACTGGACTGATGGACTACTGAAATGAGAATTAAAAACATTATTTAGAATTAACAGCATTGTTATCTGCACCAATAGAAATGCCTTCCTTCTAGTGTTGCCCTTCCTTCTCATATATAGCCACTGCCTTTGTCTCCTAATAGAAACACTACATGGACTTCTGCCTGAATCAGTGAATCCCCAATAACTATTCTTATTGATCTCAAATAAATGCTTATTGCCTCTCACTTTGAAAGGCCTTTTTAAAGTTAACATATCACAATAAAAATAATTTAAGACAAAACTGAGGGTACATGAAACTTTGCTCCTTAAAAAAAAATTATTCAAGTTTGTAAAACACTCTTCTATGATATAAGGCTTAAAAAGGAAGAAGAAACACATTTATAAAGTCATTGTCAAAGGCAGCATGAGAAGGGTACAAAATACTTGGTCACATGAGCAGAAATTATTTATGTTAACCAATTTTTCTAATAATCTGAAAAACTACAGATATCACTGAAACTGGTTGTACTCACTATTTTCAATTCAGCCACTTCTGACTGGAGTCGAGGAGCAGCCCAGATAAGTGTAGACACAGATTCAGCCAGACCAGAATCTAGCTCCCTAATTAAGAAAAAAATTAATAAAATTTAACATTCTTTAAAACCAACCAACCACCCTAACATTTGTATGAATATAGTGATATAGCCTCTAAAGTTATTTCACAAATCTCTTTAACTTTTCAAATAACTGAACTTCTAGCCATTTTCATCACCCTATTTTACTTCTGGGAAAACTCAAAACTAAATGATGCACCCAAGGTCACCAAGTCAGGAAATGGTTCTGCCATCTCAACAGCTGTCTCTATGCTGGGATCAGGCTTCAAGGGAATAATAGGAAAAAGGTCCTTGGGTATGTGAAACAGTCCCTCAGTGCTCACCCATACATAAGAAGACCAATATTACTTCTTTCTCAAATTCCAGAGGTGATTATATTTAGGTCTTTGATCAGAATGTCTTATTCATTAAGGTTATACAAGATGAGTAAGTTCTAGAACTCTGTTGAACAACAACTGTGCCTATAATTAACAATACTGTATTGTGTGCTTAAAAATTTTGTTAAGAGGGTACAGCTCATGTTGTGTTCTTACCAAAAAGAAAAGAAAAAAAAGAAACAGAGAGGTGCAGGGATACAAGGAAACTTTTAAAGGTGATGTTTATTGCCTTGATTGTGGCATTTGTATACAGATATATGCATGTGTCTAAATTAATCAAACTGTATATTAATTATGTGCAGTTTTTGAACATCAATTATACATCAATAAAGGAAAAAGGAAAAATAAATAAATAAAAAGGCCAAAAAAGCTTACTTCATAGAGTGAATGAGGCCAAACCGGGCCAGCAGCAGGTCACAATACAGCTCCAGGATCTCCATGGCTTCCACGAGGTAGTCTTCCCGTATAATGTGCTCCACTCGGATTCGAGCTCGTTCATCTTTCCCAGCAGCCAGATAGTCAGCAATCTCTTTCCTTGCTTTCTGGGCCAGTTCCGCTAAGGCACAAATCCCACTCTAGTCACACAGCAGTAGTGCACTGGGCTTTGGCCTGCAGGCAGACCTCCACCCCAACAAAGACAAGTGGATGTTTCTACTATGTCCAAGCTCACTCCCTTAGCAAATCTAATCTAGAATTTGCTACTTTGTCTAGATGAGAATATTGTTTGTGTACCCAGAAATTTCAGGAGTCATGTTACCTATTCCATAGCAACAGAGTTAACAATAATAGAAACATTTGTTGTGGGTATCCCAGCCCTTTTCTTTCCCTGCAACAAAGAGATTCAATCTAACCAGATGTACCCAAAATTTAAAGGACATAGCATCCGTAAAAGTTCATAGTATTTAGCCTGAAAGAGCCAATATTGGGATACTAGGACCCAGTGATGTATTTTGGAAGAGAAAAATATAAGGCAATCATGCATTACTCACTTTTTTTTTTCTCCAATAGTTTAAGACGGTTTATGACTAATCTCAAATTGACTCGTAAACGCTCAGCTTTAAATCCAGAGCCCAGCATACTGTGCTATTCCTCCTGGAAAAAGATAAGAAACACAATGACTATCTTCAAGTTAAAATTAGTTCAAAAACTAACACCAGTTAGACTGCAGCCGTGGGCAAACTACGGCCCACGGACCGGATCCGGCCCGTTTGAAATAAATGAAACTAAAAAAAAAAAAGACCATACCTTTTTATGTAATGATGTTTACTTTGAATTTATATTAGTTCACACAAACACTCCATCCATGCTTTTGTTCCGGCCCTCTGGTCCCGTTTAAGAACCCATTGTGGCCCTCCAGTCAAAAAGTTTGCCCACCCCTGAAGAGAGTAGATTATTTGATACTACAAACTAGAGTGGTTTTCTAATACAGACATGATCTGATTCACATTTTTTAAAGATTTTTTTGGCTACTGTGTGGAGAACTGATTGGGAGAGGGTATTAATGGAAGCAAGACAACAAAGGAGAGCATATTACTATATTCCAGACAACATTTGGAAGCAGCTTAGACTGGAGTAGTTAGCAGTGGTGGTGGAAGAAGTGATCAGATTTAAGGCTATTTTGAAAGCAGAGCTGAAAGAACTTGCTGATGGATGAAATGAGTACCTATGTATATTGGTGTAGGACAGGGGTGATAAAAAGACAAGCAGGAAGGTCTCCTAATTCTCCCAAAAATCTCACCTAAATCTGAAAGCTTTGCCTCTAAGATAAGGAACAAAAAAAGGATACTCTCACCACTGTTGTTCACACAGTACAGAATTCTAGTCAGAGCAATCAGGCAAGAGGAAGAAATAAAAGGCATTCAAATTGGAATAAAGCAGTAAAATTGTCACTTTTTGCAGATGACATGATACAATATATAAAACACCAAGACTACCAGAAACAATAAACAAACAAAGCTAAGTTGCAGGATACAAAAATCAATGTATAAAAAATCCCTTGTGTTCCTATGTGTTAACAGTGAAATATCAGAAAAAGAAATGAAGAAAACAATTCAATTTGCAATTGCAACAAAAGGATAAATAACTAGAAATAAACAACACAAGCCCAGACCGGTTTGGCTCAGTGGATAGGGCTTCGGCCTGCAGACTGAGAGTCCCAGGTTCAATTCCAGTCAAGGGCATGTACCTTGGTTGCAGGCACAACCCCAGTAGGGGCGTGTGCAGGAAGCAGCTGATGGATGTTTCTCTCTCATCGATATTTCTAACTCTCTATCCCTCTCCCTTACTCTCTGTAAAATATCAATAAAATATATTTTTTTTAAAAAAGAAATAAACAACACAGGAAGAGAAGGATCTATACAATGAAAAATACAAGATGTTGTTGAAAGAAATTGATGAAGACACAAAGAAATGGAAAGACACTCCTTGTTCATGGATTGGAAGAATCAACATAGTCAAAATGGCTATTGTTACCTAATGCTCTATTCAGATTTACTGCCATCCCAAAGGCATTTTTCAAAGAAATAGAAAAAAAATTCATCAAATTTGTATGGAACCACAGAAGAGCCCAAACAGCCAAAGCAATCCTGAGAAAAAAAGAACGCCAGTTATCACACTTCCTGGCTTCAAATTATACTACAAAGCTACAATAATCAAAACAGTATGGTACTCTCTGAAATGGGGCTAATAGCCAAATAGATAAAGAACTCCTCCTCCCTCTCTCTCTCCTTCTCCCCTTCCCTCCACCCTCCCTCCCTTCCACTCTCTCTAAAAGTCCATGCGAAAAATATCTTCACTCCTCAGGTGAGAAATAAATAAATAAATAAAACAAAATGTATAAAGAACTCGTACAACTCAGCAAGTATACAAACAATCCTATTAAAAAATGGACAGAGAGTCTGATCAGATGCTTTTCCCAAGACATAGCAATGGTCAACAGATATTATGAAAAGATGTTCAACTTCACTAGCTCTAAGGGAAATGCAAATCAAAATCACAATGAGACACCACCTCAGATCTGTTAGGGCGGCTATCATCAGTAAAACAAGAAATAACAAGTGTTGGAGATGATGTGGATAAAAAGAACCCTCATACACTGCTGGTGGGAATGTCAACTGGTGCAGCTACTATGGAATACGGTATAAAGGTTCCTCAAAAATTTAAAGATAAAGCTACCATATGGCCCAGTAATTCCTCTTCTGTGTATCTACCAAGAAAAAAAAAGAATTGAAAACATTTATTCAGCCCTAACTGGTTTGGCTCAGTGGATAGAGCATCAGCCTGCAAACTGAACGGTCCCAGGTTTGATTCCAGTCAAGGGCATATACCTAGGTTGCGGGCACATCCCCAATGGGAGGTGTGCAGGAGGCAGCTGATCAATGCTTCTCTCTCATTGATGTTTCTAGTTCTCTATCCCTCTCCCTTCCTCTCTGTAAAAAATCAATAAAACATATTTTTAAAAAAATATTCATATATATATATGTATCCTATGTCCACTGCAGCATTATTCACAGTAGCCAAGACATAGAAACAACCTAAGTGTCCTTTGATGGATACCTGGATGAAGAAGATGTGGTAATACTTATATACTATGGAATATTATCCTACCCTATGTAATAAAACCCTAATACGCAAATAGACCGAACGGCAGAACAACCAGTCGCTATGATACGCACTGACCCCAGGGTGGTCAGTGCTCTCCCACAGGGGGAGCATCACTCAGCCAGAAGCTGGGGTCGTGGCTGGCCAGCCT
>NW_006285234.1:3132572-3140840 GCF_000327345.1 Myotis davidii | reverse complement strand
CTAGGGGCGGGGGCGGGAGCCTCTCCTGCCTCTGCTGCAGGCAGGAGGTAAGGAACGAGGGGTCCCAGACTGCAAGAAGGATGTCTGACTGCCAGCTTAGGCCTCATCCCACTGGCAGGCAGACATCCTCTGAGGGATTCTGGACTGCGAGAGGATGCAGACCGGGCTTAGGGACACCCCTCCCCCGCCAACTGTACAAATTTCATGCACTGGGCCTCTAATTCAGCCAAACAAAGGATGAAATACTGCCATGGATGGATCCTGAGAGTATCATGCTCAGTGAAATAAGTCAGATGGAAAAGAACAATACACACACACACACACACACACACACACACACAGTGGGGCCTTGACTTACGAGTTTAATTCGTTCCGTGACGGAGCTCGTAACTCAAATTACTTGTATGTCAAATCAATTTTCACCATTACAATGTCACGTGATACTGGGCTGATGATGTGGCATTCACTGTGATGTTCGCTGCGCCAACTAGTGGTGGGGTATCTGAAGCTGGCTCGTAACCCGAATTTTAGCTCGCAACTCAAAGGAAAAAATCAGCCAAGAGACAGCTCGTATCTCGAAAAACTTGTTAGTCGGGACACTCGTAAATCAAGGTCCCACTGTATATTAGCGGCCTGTTGCACGAAAAGATTCATAGAATAGGCCTTCCCTTCCCCTGGCTGCCAGCACCAGTTTTCCTCCAGCCGGTTTCCACCCAGGATCCAGGCCTTCGCTCCGGCCAGAGCCGCCTTCAAGCCTTCGCTCTGCTGCTTCGCGCCTACGTATGCAAATTAACCACCATCTTTGTTGGCAGTTAATTTGCATATCTCACTGATTAGCCAATGGGAGGCGTAGCAAAAATATGGTCAATTACCATGTTTGTCTATTATTATATAGGATGATTTCACTCATATGTGAGATAAAAAACAACAAACATAGAAAACAAACTCATAGACAACAGTATAGTGTTTACCAGAGAAGGGGGTGCAGGGAAGTTGAAGAGGGTAAAGGTGACAGAAGGAGACTACACTTTGGATGGTGAGCACACAATTCAATATAGAGATGATATAATTTAGAACTGTACCCTGGAAACTTATATAATGCTAATAACCCATGTCACCCCAATAAGTTTAATTAAAATTTTAAAATATATTACCCCTCTAATTATTCAAGTTATCAGCCTTTTGGGAAAAAACTAGTGTCTAAGGTCACAGAAACAGCATTAACATCTACTCGCATGCAAAGAAATACACAAAAGGGTAAAATGTCCAAGGGGGGAAAAGCTGTTCTATAAAACTTGACCACAGGAGTCTATTTACCAAGACTTTAACTTAACAGTAGAGTTACAATCAACAAAACCACTCCCCTCTCCACCCACAAGACTTTAGGATATACCATCGTTCTATATCTAAACAGCACAATTCTTATTTCCCTCAATTAATTCTGAACTTGAATCTCAAAATATGTAACATCTAAACTAAAGCAAGTGAACAGCAGACAAACCAAACCCAATATAAACAACACCAGGACAATAATTGTCTGCTTGTGCATACCACTAATAGAAAACATCAGATGTATTTTTCTTTTGTGAAATTGTCTCCAGAAGCTTTTTTTTTTTTTTGCTTCCCAAAGTTTTTCTACTACATTTAATAATTAACTGCTCAGCCAGCATGGCTCAATGGTTGAGCATCGAACTATGAACCAGGAGGTCACAGTTCAATTCTCGGTCAGGGCACATGCCCAGGTTGCCAGCTCAATCCCCAATGTGGGGCATGGAGGAGGCAACTGATCAATGATTCTCTCTCATCACTGATGAATCTCTCTCTCTCTCTCTTCCACTCTAAAATCAATAAAAATATTTTTTAAATCCTATACAGTGGGGCCTTGACTTAATGAGTTTAATTTGTTTCTCTCTAGAGCTCGTAACTAAAATTACTCGTATGTCAAATCAAGAAGTGAACGAGCGAGACCCGTGATGCTGGGCTGATGTTGTGGCATTCACTGTGATGTCCGCTGCGCCAACTAGCGGTGGGGTATCTGAAGCTGGCTCGTAACCTGAATTTTAGCTCGCAACTCAAAGCAAAAAAATCGGCCAAGAGACAGCTCGTATCTTGAAAAACTCGTTAGTCGGGACACTTGTAAGTCAAGGCCCCACTGTATAATAAAAGCCCAGCGACTGAATGGCGGAACGACCAGAACGACCAGTCAACCAGTCAATATGACGCACACTGAACATAAGGGGGCAGACGCTCACCCCAGGAGCTGCCCCCGGTGGTCAGTACACTCCCATGGTGGGAGCGCCACTCAATTGACCAGGATGAGCAGCTGCTACCACAGCAGGAGCGGGTTCACAGCGGCTTGGCTGACCGGGACTAGTGGCGCTCCCACAATGAGCAGATCCCTGCTGCTCACGCCCCCCCACCAGTACACAAATCCCGTACACCAGGCCTCTAGTAATAATAATAATTAACCAAGTCCCAGTACATAATAGCATTTATGTATCAGAATATCTGGGTACCATGATACTGAACTATGTACAATCCAATCAAGAATGTAATGTATATTGATTACCTGTATGTCAGACAATGGCTAGCTGCTAAAAATAAGGCAACAACATATTTCACAGATCTAAAACAAATACCCGAAAAACTTATATGGAATCAAAAAAGACCCCAAATATCTGCAGCAATCTTGAGAAAGAAGAGAAAAGTTGGAGGTATAACAATACCAGATATAAAGTTATACTACAAAGCCACTGTAATCCAAACAGCCAGGTACTGGCAGAAGAACAGACATAATAGATCAATGGAACAGAACAGAGACCCCAGAAATTGACCCAAGCCATTACACTCAATTAGTATTTGACAAAGGAGGCAAGAACATACAATGGAGTCAAGACACTCTCGTCAATAAATTAATGTTGGGAAAATTGGACAGATACAGGCAAAAAGAAAAAAAAATGAAACTAGACCACCAACTTACACCATACACAAGAATAAACTCAGCCCTGCCAGTGTACACTGTGAAAAGTTAAGAATGTCTATTGTAACCCCTATAGTAAAACATACTATACAAAACGTATACTAAAAAATGCAACCTATTTTAAACTGGAACTCTAAAGTGTTCAAATAACCCAAAAGATGGCAGGGAAGCAGAAACAGAAATGAAAAAGGTACAAACAAGACAATAAAATGATAGGCCTACATTCAAGTACACTAGTAATCTATGATAATAAAAGCGTAACATGCTAATTAGACCAGAGGGTCCTTCCGGATGAAGCCAGGGTGGGAGGGGGAAGCTTGGGTCTCAGGTGCCTGCAGGCGGCCAAATGGAATTTCTTGCATGAAATTCGTGCAAAAGTAGGTCTTCCTTCCCCCGGCTGCTGGCACCAGCTTCCCTCTGGCATCCGGGACCCAGGCTTCCCTCCAGCCGCTGGCAGGCACCCAGAACCCAGGTTTCCCTTGCAGCCCCGGCTTCACCCGGAAGGATGTCGGTCTAATTAGCATATTACGCTTTTATTATTATAGATTATCCTATATAATAAAAGAGGCGTGTAAATTGACCATCCCTCCACTACACTCACCAGCCAATCAGGAGTATACAAATTAACCCAAAAAGATGGCGGGTTAATTTGCATACACAGGCACCAGGCAGAGAGCAGAGCAAGAGAGCTGGAGGCTTGGGGGGATGTGGCTCTCTCAGTCATTCCCCCAAGCCACTGGGCAAGAGCAGAGAGGGAGAGCTGGCAGCTTGCAGGACTTGGCAGAGTGGGAGGCTGTGGGACAGAGCAGAAAGGGAAAACCAAGAGTGTGAGGAGCACCAGGAATTCTGGGAACAGTAGTTCTGGTGGCAACCCCAGGACCAGAATCAGAAGCCCAGAGCACGGGGAGCACCAGGAATGCTGAGAATCGTAGTTTTGGTGGGAGACGGATCTCCTAGTCATTAGAGCAGCAGTTGTCAACCTGTGGGTCATGACCCCTTTGGCAGAACAACTCTTTCACAGAGGTTGCCTAAGACCACCCTACATATCAGATATTTACATTACGATTCATAAGAGTAGCAACATTACAGTTATGAAGTAGCGACGAAAATAATTTTATGGTTGGGTCACAACATGAGGAACTGTATTTAAAGGGCCAGAAAGTTGAGAACCACTGCACTAGAGCAAAGTGAGCCTGGGGCAAGTTACTGTTGCAGTGGGGGATGGAGGGAAGGCAAAGGTGAGAGACATAAGTAAAATCAGAGTGTCTAGGAAAAATTAAAGGGAAGATATCCTAAAACTTCTAGGAAATCTCCACCAATGAAGCAAAGAAAAAAGAAATGCCTCTATTATTCTGTGAGCAACAAACCAAACTGTATTGGGGGTCTCAGAATAATGCCTCTAAGGATTGCAAAGACAGACAGAAACTCCTGGATTGGAGAGGGCTCCCCTGAGGGCTCCCAGATTGGAGACGGACCCACCCCCAGTGCACGAATCTTCGTGCACCGGGCCCCTAGGACCTCAATAAAAGAGAAAATTGGAGGGGCTATATTAATGTTAGACAAAGTAGACTTCAGAGCCAGGAAAAAAACAGGAATACAAAGAAATATTGCATTTTTTTTGTCCCCAAAAATGTATACACACACATTTTTTGATAGCTCAATTGATGTTTCTTTCTTTTCAGATTTAACCAACTGGAATTAGTAATTATTCAAAATGTGTACACATTTTTTGGGACACCCTGTATAATGAAAAAAGGGTGAATTCACTAAGGAAATGTAACAATTCTAGTAGTAAATGTATATAACATTCACTATACATGACACAACTTCAAAATACATGAAGAATTGACAGATAGAAAAAGAGAAATAAAGAAATCCGTAATTATAGTTGAAGACTTCAAAGTACCTCCCTCATAATTGATCAAACTAGCAAACACCAATATCACCAAAGATGTAGAAATGAACACTACGAACAACTGATTATATCTAACTGAAATTTATAGAACACTTTACCCAACAGATCAATGCACATGAAACAGTCATGAATATAGACCATATCACGAGTCATAAAACAAAACTTAAATAAGAACCGAACACTACCACTAACTGACTCTAACATTTATAGAATACTCCATCCAACAGAGCAATGCACACGGAGCATAAATACAGACTATATCCTGCGTGTAGAACAAACCTTAAATTAAACAGAACTAAAGTAACACAGTATGTTTTTTAACTATAATACAATTAAACTAGAAATCACTAACAAGAAACAACAGAAAATTGCCAAACACCTGAAAATTAGAGAACACAAATAATCCATGGGTCAAAGGGGAATTTGCAAGCAGAAAAATTGTGTTAAAGGTTTGAACTGCAAGCCCTAACCAGTTTGGCTCAGTGGATAGAGCATCGGCCTGCGGACTCAAGGGTCCCAGGTTCGATTCCGGTCAAGGGCATGTACCTTGGTTGCCAGCACATCACCAGTAGGGGGCGTGCAGGAGGCAGCTGATCAATGTTTCTCATCTATGTTTCTAACTCTCTATCCCTCTTCCTTCCTCTCTTTAAAAAATAAAATATATTTTTTTTAAAAAAGGTTTGAACTGCAAGAAAATAAAAATTAAAACCGGTTGGCATGACTCAGTGGTTGAGAGTCAATTTATGAATCAGGAGGTCACAGTCCAATCCCGGTGCTAGAATTGAGGGCTTGATCCCCAGTGTGGGGCATGCAGGAGGCAGCCAACCAATGACTCTATTTCTATCTCTCGCTCCCTTCCTCTCTGAAATCAATAAAAATATATTTAAAAAAAAGAAAAATCTATATATATAAAAGCCTAAACGACTGTTCGGCTGTCCAACCGGTAGCTATGATGTGTGCTGACCACCAGGGGGCAGACGCTCTGACCAATATGTTAGCTTGCTGCTGGGGTCCCGATGATCCAGACTGGGCGAGATGGGTTGGACACGCCCTAGAGCAGTGGTTCTCAACCTTCCTGGCCCTTTAAATACAGTTCCTAATGGACGAGGTGTCCGAGTGGTTAAGGCGATGGACTGCTAAGTACAGTTCCTCATGTTGTGACCCAACCATAAAATCATTTTCATTGCTACTTCATAACTGTAATGTTGCTACTGTTATGAATCGTAATGTAAATACCTGATATGCAGGATGGTCTTAGGCGACCCCTGTGAAAGGGTCGTTCTACTGCCAAAGGGGTCGCGACCCACAGGTTGAGAACCGCTGCCCTAGAGCCCTCCTGCGGTCCCTCTCTGGCCCCGATTGTGCAGCTGTGCAAGGGACCCCACCTGCGCACTGGGTCTCTAGTTAAAATACAACATCAAAATTTGCCAGGCCTGTGTTGCTCACTGGTTGAGCATTGACCTATGAATCAGTTCAATTCCTGGTTAAGAGCAAATTCCTGGGTTTCTGGCTTGATCCCTCTGGGTTTCTCTCTCTCTCCCTCTCCCTTCCTCTCTGAAATCAATAAAAAAGTATATTTAATTACATATATAAAACATCAAAATTTGTGAGATCTAGCTAAAGCAGTGCTTGGGGAGAAATTTATAACACTAAATGTTTGTATTAGAAAAGAAGGTCTCAAATTAGTAACCTAAGGTCCACCATAAGGAACCATAAAAAGAGCAAAATTAACCTAATGCAAACAAAAGAAATAAAACCAAGGCAAACCCCAGCCTATTTTGCTCAGTGGATAATGTTGGCCCACTGACTGAAGGGTACCGGGTTTGATTCCAGTCAAGGGCCTGTACCTCAGTTGCAGGCTCGATCCCTGACCCTGGTCAGGGCATGTGTGGGAAGCAACCAATTGTGTCGCTCTCACATCCATGTTTCTTTCTGTCTCTACCCGTCCCTCCAGAAAAAAATGGAAAAATATCCTTGGATGAGGATTAACAACAACAAACAAGGCAAACAAAAACTAATGAAATGAAAGAGAGTAAAAATAGAGAAAAATCAATGAAACCAAATGCTGTATGTTTGAAAAATCAAATTTTTTTATAAATCTGACAAAAACTCCCACAAACCCACAAATTATCAGTATCCAAAGTAAAAAAGGGATATTACTACAAATCCTACAAACATTAAAAAGGGACATTATTACCAATTTATATCTATAATTCAACAAAGACAAAAATGACATACCCCTTTGAAACTCAATTTACCAAAATTCACACAAAGAAATAAAAAATACAATTTGTCCCCATATACATTACAAAAATTGAACCTAAAATAAAGAAAAATTCCACAAGAAAACCCAGGCCCCAGTAGCTTCTCTATTAAACATTTAAGGAAATTCTGTCAAACATTTTTTTAAATACCATCAATATTATATGAACCTGCATAACTCATAAAGCTGGTATGAGAATTTAAAGAAAATTTGTAAAGAATTTAGAACAGTGCCTGGTACATAGAAAGTGTTATATGTACACAAGCACTATTTCATTTCTATTCAGTCAACAGACCCATACTCAAAGGAAAGTTCTTGCTCATTACCTAAAGATTAGCTGATAAATGCACTTCTATGTGTTTTAGGCTAAATAAAATGTTTTAGGTATACTTTGCATCCTTCCCCTAGTTTAACTTTTTGATTAACCTTTTTCAACCACATTGGAGTACTTCAACTGTATGCAATCACTATAGGTTTCACTGTTATTCCCACACTGCCTACCATAGTACTCAATACAAAGCTGTCACTCATTTATTGTTAATTAGTGGAAGTTAAATTTAAACTAACTTTTAAAAAATTCAATTAACTTACATAATCTAATTTTTACAAAGTTGTAATCATGGGCTCTAAGCACCACTGAATCCTTTTACCACTTAATATCACATCTGTTATAGTCTTTAAAACCTATTAATGACTGCCTATATTCCACTTCATAGTAATCATTTTTAATTCCTCAACCTTTTGATGATTGTCATAAATAAAATGCTGAAGTTAGTTTTCATGTGCTTACTACTTTTCCTGTATTTTAAATTTTTATTAGATTATACTGTTTTCTAGTTTCATTTTTAAATCAGAATAGGCTACATGTAATTGAGACTGATTTTACAAGAATGAGAGCTTAAATTAAGTACACTAGGGGCTTCTGGAGTTCCTGATCATTTAGAAGGCAGAGCCACAGGAAGACAGGAAGAAATAAAAAAAATAATTTGGACAAATCAGTCACACTTTAAAAAAGAGAGGGCTTGCCAGAACCGGTTTGGCTCAGTGGATAGAGCTTCGGCCTGCGGACTCAAGGGTCCTGGTTCGATTCCAGTCAAGGATTCTTTTCTT
>NW_006285234.1:3130508-3132481 GCF_000327345.1 Myotis davidii | reverse complement strand
AAAAATAAAAAAGAGGGCTTAAACCAGGTGCCTTTAAAATGTAATACTAACACTGAGGCTTCAAAACACGTTTTATTCTCTAATAAAAAGAAATACTGCCCTAGCTGGATTGGTTCAGTGGATAGTGTCTGCCTGAGGACTGAAGGGTCCCGAGTTCGATTTGGGTCAAGGGCACAGTGCTGGGTAGGGGACGTGCAGGAGGCAGCCAAATCAATGATTCTCTCTCATCGTGGATGTTTCTATCTCTCTCCCTCTCCCTTCCTCTCTGAAATCAATAAAAATACATTTTTTAAAAAAAACAAATATACCAAGTCCTATCCCAGAAGTTTATACATACATATACACATATATATACATATATATACACATACACATATATATACATATATATACACACACATATATATATTTATATATATATAAAATCCCTGTGGGCTTTTGGTTTGTAAGTACAGAAATCAAAAGGTTCTACTGAGGAAGTGGGGGGGAGGTACATATATCAACAATTATTTTATTAAATACTTAACAGTATTTATAAATGAAACAAGATCGGCCCTTGCAGGGGAACTAACTCAGAAATGCAATAGAGCTCCAGCGTCTGGGGGATGCTGGATTCTCGGTGACCCTTCGGTGATTACCTCTCTGCAGCCTCGGGCTTGGCTGACCGCCCAGGAAGCCAGAGGTCCCCCCGAACGCCAGCGCCCAGGAGTGAGGCTGATGAGCGCAGAGTGGGGGCAACTGCCTGGCATTATCCGTTAACTTAGAAATGCATGTTCTTCCCGGCGGCCCGTGCGACTTACCCACCACTCGCTTTTACTATTAAACCTATAAAAAAGAAACCCTGTCCCGGGAGGGTGTGGATTGCCTCCCCCGCGGCCCCCACGGGGAACACACAGCTGCTTTGCCCAAGCAGTAGGTCCCTCCCATCAAAGCTCCTGCGAACTTGAATAAGCCCCTGCGGGTCCGTTCTTCGGAATCAATCCTGAATGTGGACGTTTGGGGCTTTCCCCCAACAGCCCATCACTGTGGTTGTTGCTGAAGCTGGAGGAGGGAATTCATTATACTCCTGACTCCTGTCTGTCTGAAATGTTCGCCATACAAAGTTAAAAATAAACACGTAAACGTAACAGAGAAATTACAATTCCCCATAAGAGCGAAGACCAGCTCTTAATGTTGATGTTACTGCTACCGAGAGTGACATGGCTCTCCTATTACCTCATTATTAAACAGGCGGCTTGTCTCCCGTTCCCTGGGAAAGTTTCTGCGGCTCGAGTTCCAAGTCCTCGCCCCGAGCACCCGGAAGGGGAGCCGCGAGCACCCCGGAAGGGGAGCGCCGAACACACACAGAGGAGAGAGCCGGAGCCGGGGCCGGGCCAGGGGCTCCTCACCTCAGAGTTCTTTTCATTGATTTTTCTAAAGATATAATATACCTACAAATGCATCAGAGTCAGTCCAGGAGGCCGGAGACACAACCTTCCGAGGTCTTCCCGAGCCAGAGGACGTGGGGTAGGAACGCCGCTTTCCGGTCCCGGAAAGTGCAGACCGAGCCCTTTCACCGACGGGCACCGGAGCCCAGGCCGCGGCGTCCCCGCCCCAGGGGAGAGACGCCAAGGGACAGAAAGGGACAACACGAAAGACTGGCGGCTTCAAGTATCTCGGACCAAAGATTCCCCATGCAGCTCGCGACCCCGGCCCGCCCCCGGCTTCGCGCCGCAGCTGCTCGGGCCTGACCTCCGGCCTCACCCCGACATCCACTACCCTCCCCTTTCTCCTCACCTGCCACGTCAAGGCCCTTGGAACCCGGGGCTGGGGACTTCTAAATCCCGGCCGCGGCGCCGGGAGGAAAACAAAGACCCTCGGCGGGGAGGATGCCAGACTCACCGGACCGAAACCAGGCGGGAACGCGGCAGAGACGGACTCCAGAATCCAGGTCCAGCATCCAAAATGGCGGTTCCGCCGGCCGCAGCACAGCC
>NW_006285234.1:3128855-3130418 GCF_000327345.1 Myotis davidii | reverse complement strand
GACCCCCCACCCGGCTCCCTTAGGAACCAGCGCGGCCGGGGACTACTTCCCGCGGCGGAGGCTGCGGAGTGATGCGTCCCGTCACGCCCCCTGAGCGAGCACCTGAGTCATCTGCGGGGCGCGCCGAGGGTGCCGCCGGTCTCGCCCTGTGCGCGGGGGAGCCGGTCCCAGGAATCGCGGCCGGCACCGTGTTCCGGATGGTTCCGCTCCCTGGAAAAACCGGCTCAGTCCCGCCTTTCACCCACCGGCGTGACTCCCTGATGTTTACTCCCTTCTCTCGCTCCACCCCTCTCACTCTAAGGGCGGTTCTTTCTTTTTGTTTAAACATCCATGATGAGAGAGAATCATGGGTCGGCTGCCTCCGACAAGTCTCCCACTGGGGATCGAGCCCACCACCCGGGCATGTGCCCTTGGACCGGAATCGAACCTGGGACCACCCAGTTCGCAGGGCGACACTCTATCAGCTGAGCCAAACCAGCCAGGGCTGAGGGCGGCTCTTTCTTCGAGTGGAATAACCGAGCGGGTTTACCCGGCCCTCCGCCCTCCCGGGGCGCCCACCACCCACCTCTCCGGTTACGCACGGATGCCCCGGCCCCGCTTTTAAACCAGATCTGAACGCTCTTTCAACCAGAACTTCGACCGTCTGTGTCATTTCGGTGGTCTGTTTCCCTAGCACCACATTCTCGGGGAATCTGCCTTCTCTCTGGATTCAGAGGACACTTTTTCGTTTAGTTTTCCTTTGTTTTCAAGTTGAAAACTCTTCTTTTTCGGCTTTGCGTTGCAAGGGGCTTGCTGGACTCCAGACTTCGGGGCGGAGGTAACCCTGCCCCCTGCTGTAGAGGCGGCCTCTACCGACCCCGAGGTTGGGGTTCGCTACATTGGGATGCGGTCGTGTGACAGCGATGACACGATGCGTTACCATGTGCGGTTTCCGTGAATTTAGAAAGCATTGCCTTGATAACACTAAAAGTATTTCTAAACCAAACCAGGTTCCAGACACTGAAAATTCATGGTGTTTGGTTCCTTTTAAATGTGGGGATGGGGGTGCAATAAATGCGTGCATATATAAATGAAGCCGTCTGCAGTAAGATAATGGCATTAAAAAAAAATTAAAGGTGAGGGCGAACTGCTCGAATTTAGAGACGTAGAGACACAGCGACCAAATGTAATGTGTATGGATCCTGTTAACTGTGGATTCAAACTAAAAGGTATTTTTGAGACAATTGTTGTAATGGTTATGATGTAGTTGAGATGCATGGTAGACTATGTGGAAGTGACGGGTCATGGTATCTGCAACTTCCAAATACTTAAGAAAACAAAGTGTGTGTACATGTGTGTTTACATGTATGTGTACGTATATTAGACTCTTATATATCAACATGGGAAATGATAGTTTTCTCCCAGAAACTACTAGACTAAGCCATAGTCCCAACAATAACTATACTCTGATTCTATTCCTCATTTAATTTAAAAGGAGAATAAAAGGGACTGAACTCAATACCTTCATTTTGGTTTTTAAAAGTATAAATATGTTGCCAAAACCGGTTTGGCTCAGTAAAGACA
>NW_006285234.1:3127596-3128764 GCF_000327345.1 Myotis davidii | reverse complement strand
AAAAAAAATAAAAAATAAAAGTATAAATATGTTTAGTGTTTTTACTAATTTAGGGTACAATAAAATGAGAGACCTATGTAACACTCTCCATGCCATTATTACTTTTTTGGAATATATATTATTCCAAACTTACATATTGCTGTATTGGTGGCATTTAGGTTATTTCCAATATTTTTGCCTCTAAAAGCAATGCTGCAATGACTAGATATTTGCCTGCATGGATGATACTTATTGAGTAAATTCCCAGAAGCAGAAGTACTGGGTCAAAGGGTAGGTATATTTTTAATGTTAACAGATAATGCCAAGTCACCCTTCAAAGAGGAAGTATCAGTTTACACCACTACCACCAATGTATGAGAGTTCCTATTTTTCCATGCCCTCAGCAGCACACTGTGTTTAGATAACTTTTGGAGTCCTTGACATTACTGCCACTTTGTTCAAAAAATGAAAGTAAAGATGTGCGAAAAGTGTCTTTGAGCCCTATCTTGCTAGAAATGACATGATGCGTTTAGAAAAATTTCTTCCTGCCAGCAGTGGCTTGGATTCAGCAATCATCACCTGTGTCCTGCTCTTTCTAATTATTTAGATTCTGTAGTACATCAATGTGAATTCAAAACAGTATCTCTGTCCCTAGCTGAACAGACCAGTTTTATTCAGATGCTAAACATATGCCAAAAAAAACCAAAAAACTGACTCACACTGTTTCACTTGAAAATCCTGTTTTGCTTTAGGATAAAAAGTAACACACAACATTTTTTTTTAACACACATTTCTTTGTTTAACTAACGAGTGACACTTTTTTGTGAAATTATTATCACTAGTGGCTGAAACTAACTAAAACTTGCTTGAACCCAGAAAAATAAGAGTCCATAACAGGTCTGCAGACAAAATCAGTCAGGCCTGTGTTTGTACAGCCCCTCCAACTAAGAATGGCTTTTACATGCAAGGCTTTTACATGCAATGACTTTTTTTGCAAGAGAAAAGGGAGGCTGGGACGGGATATGTGACAAAACCCTATGTTGCCCACAAAGTCTAAAATATTTACTGTCTGGCACTTTACAGAAAGCATTTGCTGACTCCTGCAACATTGTGTAAGAGAGAAGGGAAAGATGATGCGGAAAGAGTAATTTGCCTTTTTTTTTTAAGTACTGACATTTAGAAAGGGGAA
>NW_006285234.1:3126521-3127541 GCF_000327345.1 Myotis davidii | reverse complement strand
TCTATCTTCCTAAGACCTAAAAAAAAAAAAAAATCAAGAGCATTTTTTAGAGTATCTACGGAATGATTCTTCAGATAACATTACTAATTAGGGCCATATCCAAATATTAACTACCTCTGGCATATTGAAGTTTACAGGGTACTTACAAGCACATGACCTTAATTTGAGGCTTACACATCCCTATGAAGCAGATGTAGATCAGAAATAATTTTTAGTTATTTGAGGAGGGAAGTGGAGCTGAGAGCTGTAAAGTCACCAATCCAAGGTCAACAGTATAAATTCCAGGATCTAATCTTAAACCCAGATCTTGAGACTTGATTGACATCCATATTTCCATAATAATTTGCCTCCTGGTTTCCCTCCAATTTGTATATATTGAGTTTCTCAACAAATGAAAAGAAAAACACATTAAATTAGTTATTCTTTTTTAAAATATATTTTTATTGATTTCAGAGAGGAAGGGAGAGGGAGAGAGAGATAGAAACATCAATGATGAGATAAAATTCATTGATTGGCAGCCTCCTGCTCTCCCCACACTGGGAACTGAGCCTGCAACCTGGGCATGTGCCCTTGACCTGAATCGAACCGGGAACCCTTCAGTCTGCAGGCCAATGCTCTATCCACTGAGTCAAACCGGCTAGGGCTAAATCAGTTATTCTGATTTGGGTTCACATATATGGGTTTAATGTCACATTTTTTTCATCTTAGAAAACTTTATTTTTCCTTAAATGAATTCAAAAGAATGAAAACAAAATTCTAAATTTTAAATATAAACTCAAAAGTTTATCTCCTAATGGAAACTAAAGGGAAGATAAATAAATGGTACTATATCAAAATAAGAAGCTTCTGCACAGCAAAAGAAATCATCAACAAAACAACAAGAAAACCCCACTGCATGGGAGAACATATTTGCCAATGATATCTCTGATAAAGGTTTAATCTCCAGCATTTACAGGGAACTCATACAACTAAACAAAAGGAAGATAAACAACCCAATCAAAAAATGGGCAAAGGACCTAA
>NW_006285234.1:3122034-3126073 GCF_000327345.1 Myotis davidii | reverse complement strand
TCAGTCAGAGAAAGATAAATATCACATGCTCTCACTCATTTGTGGATTATAATGAGTTTTATTCATAAACCGATGAACAAAAACAGATGTAGAGACAGAGAAGCATCAATCAGATGCTCAAAACTCAAAGGGAAGGTAGGGGAGGAGGAGGGAGGGGGAGAGATTAACCAAAGGACTTGTATGCATGCATATAAGCATAAGCGATGGATGTGGACAACAAGGGGTGAGGGTGAGGGTGAGGGCAGGATTTGGGGGATGAGGAGACATTGGGGGGATAAGGACACATTTGTAATATCTTAATCAATAAAGGGGAAAAAATCAAAAAAAGTTTATCTCCTTAAAATATGAGGTTCTTATCAAGACTGTCTGACAAAAACAACCCATGCCACCCAATTAAAGACAGCTGCTTCTGTCCAAAAACAAGCATATAAACAAACAAGGCTATGATATTGGCATGACAGACATATAGGTAAATGGAATAAAATTGAAAGTCCAAAAATAAATCCCATACATTTGTGGTCAATTGATATTTCGACAAGGATAACAAGACAATTCAATGGGGGGCGGGGGGCGGCGTGAGTAGGCTGTTCAACAAATCGTGCTGGTAAAACTATATATCCACATGCAAGAATTAAGTTGTACTGTATTTCCTCACACTTATACAAAGTTAATTCAAAATGGATCTGAGAAGAAACATTGGTGTAAATCTTCATGACTATTTCTTAGAAATGACACCTAAATCACAAGCAACCAAAAAATATATCAATTGAATTTCATATAAATCAAAGACTTTGGTGCTCCCAAGGACACTCTCAAGAAAGAAAAAAGGCAGCCTACAGAATAGAAGAACATTTTTGCAAACATATCCTATAAGGGTCTAATATCCAGAATATTAAAAACAACAATAAAAAGACAACCCAATTTTAAATGGGCATAGAATGTGTATAGACATTTCTCCAAATGGTCAAAGCACATGAGATGTTCAACATCGTTAGTTACCAGGGAGATGCAAATCAAAACTAAGTGAGACAGAATGAAAAAGACAAACAATAACAAGTGTAGCCCAGGATATGGAGAAATTGGACCTCTCGTACATTGTCGGTAGGCATATAAAATGATGCAGGCACTCTGGGAAACAGTTTGGCAATACCTTAAAAAGTCAAACATAGAGTTACCGTATATCCAAAAATTCCACTCCTGAGAAAGTTAAAAACATATGGTCACATAAAAATCATATACAAATGTTCACAACAATATTATTCAGAATAGTCAGTAGAAACAACGCGAATATCCATCAACTGATGAATGGAAGTAAAAAGTGGTACTGTATATCCATACAATGGAATGCTATTATTTGGCCATAGAAAGGAATGAGATACTGACACACTATAACATGGATGATACTCAAAAACATTATGCTAAGTGAAAAGAACCAGACTCAAAAGGCCCCATATTGGATGATTCCATTTATGTGAAATGTCCAGAATAGACAAATCCATAGAGACAGAAACTTGATTAAGGGATGCCAGGGATTGGGGGTGGGGGAGGGAGGAAGAATTGGAAAGTAACTGTTAATGTCTATGGAGTTCCTTTTTGGGGTGATGAAAACATTTTAAAATTAGATACTGGTAATGTTGCACAACCTTGTGAATATACTAAAAACCACTGAATTCTATACACTTTTACGCCCAGCCGGTGTGTTTCAGTGGTTGAGCATCGACCTATGAACCAGGAGGTTCCTGGTCAGGGCACATGCCCAGGTTGTGGGCTCAATCCCCAGTGTGTGGGGGTGTGCAGGAGGCAGCCAATCAATGATTCTTTGTCATTCTCTCTCTCTCTCTCTCTCTCTCTCTCTCTCTCTCCCTTCCTCTCTGAAATCAATAAAAAATATTTTTAAAAAGCATAAATTCCATGGTATATGAATTATATCTTATTTAACACATTTTTAATGAAGTCCTTTAAGCTATCCTACCAATACTATTGTAACATAAGGCCCTAACAAGGTCATTGTAGAAGCCAATAAATATAAAACAGATTAGGAAAATATTTAAAGGGAAAATTAATATAAAGTGGCAAAATAATAGCATACCTATCTGAGTAGATTGGGAAAGTAAAATTAAAAAAATGAAGCTGAAAAAAATCCATGATTAATGAAAGTCTTTAGGTACAGAACAAGTTTAGGGGAGAGTAAAGGAAAAATAAACTAATTCCTTTTTTTAATAATTTCCCTTATTTCATTAGAATCCTGAATCACAACACCTGAGGCATTCCTAAAGCACAGGAAGGTTATTAAAGTAGCATTATTCTGATCCCATTTTATTTGCAACTCAAGGAGATGGAACAAGCTGCCCAGCTTTACATAATAACTTAATGATGAAGCCAAGACATTTCACTGGAGGCTTTCTCGTAATGATTTACCTGCTAGCTACTTTCATGTTGCAAGTATCAACTGCCCGGCTGGGCGTGGCTCAGTGATTGAGCATCGACCTATGAACTGGTAGATTGTGGTTAGATTCCTGGTCAGGACAAGTGCCCAGGTTGCAGGCTCAGTTTCTGGTGGTGGGGGAAGGGGAGCATGCAGGAGACAGCCAATCAATTATTCTCTCTCAGCATTAATGTTTCTCCCTCCCTTTCTCCCTCTCGCCCTTCCTTTCTGAAATCAATAAAAATATATTTAAAAAAAAGAAAATATCAACTATGTCAAGTTTAAAGGTACATAATAAAGCCATATTTGTATCCCTCAGTCTAAACTCACCAAGAATTACTGTTAAATATAAAAGCCAATGTTTTATTCCAGCTTGCATTCTTATATTAAACTGTTTAAAACCTTTCTGGCTGGATGAGAATATTCCATTTTTTGCTTCCTAGGAATTAAAATTTAAATGAAACTGAAATGTTTCCTTAAGCAAAGTGAAAGAATAATAATTCCTACCTACAATGAAGAATGAATGAATAAATTGTAAAGGACCAAGATCCTTCAACACAGCCATTCTCTCACATTAATCACAAGATACAGACAATGATATCATCTCATTGGAGATTGATGAGAAGGACATTTTGCAAGAGCGCTTTATGTAAATACCAGGACTTTTTGCTTACAATCAAGGGTCAGCATCCTCATTAGCTCTGTCTTCGTGGGATCAGTAACCATAAAAATATTTCCAGAATATACATATGTTCCCTTTACTTTATCATCACATCAGTCTATGAGAATAGAGATCAGGAGATATTACATTATTACCCATTTTACATCTCAGGGAATAGACGTTCAGAATAGGAAAGTGGCTTGCCCAAAGTCACCAGGCTCATCAGTGACAGAGCTGGGTGGGACTCAAAGCTGATCTCCTAACACCAGATCCCGTTTTCTTCCCACCGCATCCCCTACTTCTCCAAGTAAGCTATGTCAGAGGCAGGCTCAGGAGATCTACAAGAAGAAAGAATAAGAAGGAAAGTAGTGAGGAACTAGAAAGGGACGATGACAGGGAAAGGAGGTGTTTTATTAGGAAGTGAGTCTAGCCACTCTCAATTGTCCCTTAAGTGGCAACAGTGCCATGCCACAAGCTACCCTGCACCAAATTAATCCTATGCCCCTAGCCATACAGCTACTGTTGTTATTTGAGAACCATGTTGGAGACTTAAAAAAAACAATCTAAAGATTGTTCTCGGAGGTCTTGACAGCTGGACCCAGCCCCTCCCACCAAGACCCTTGGGAACCGAAGAAACCCTGAAGTGTGGGGAACGGAAGGGAAGAGGGTTTCGGTTGGGGGGTGACTAAGGTTGAGCTAAGGACAGGGGGAGCCTGCGGTGGAGCCGTGGTTAGGGGATGTGGGTTTTGTGGCTGAACTTGAAGGTGAGATAGGAAACCAGGTTCAGGGCTGACAGTCAAGGTGGAGTTTACAGGTCCGGGAGGGGTTGGGCAGCAGAGGAGCTGATCCGGCTGGAGAGCGACCTGGGAAGGTGGGAGCCTGGGTGGTCCCTGGGGCGCGGGGCTGGAGGCGAGGCCCCTCGCGGACGCCTGGGATTGGATGCTCCCTCAAGT
>NW_006285234.1:3119035-3121270 GCF_000327345.1 Myotis davidii | reverse complement strand
GTGCTGTCTGCGGGAGTCCGCCCGGCTCCAACTGCAAGAAGCCAGGGGGACCCTCTCGGCGGATGGCGCACCCGCCCCGCACCGAACCCAAGTGAGGCGGCGACGCGATCGGCTTTCTCGTGCTCTCCTTTTTGGCAGATACAGATCGCTGCGATTCAGACGAGTGTACTTTCCTC
This sequence comes from Myotis davidii, assembly GCF_000327345.1. NCBI lineage: Eukaryota > Metazoa > Chordata > Mammalia > Chiroptera > Vespertilionidae > Myotis > Myotis davidii. The sequence continues at coordinate 3,121,094 of NW_006285234.1, read as the reverse complement.
CGTGGGAACCGCACCAGAGCTGGAGGTGGGAGTGCACCCCTCTTTCCTTAAAGCTTGGCTTTCACCCGTTTTTGTTTTTGTTTTTTTTCTTTGCTCAAGTCCGTGGTGTGTCCTGGAAGCTGCAACCTAACACTTGTGGGAGAGCAGGAACAGTGTTCAGGGGAGACGTTGTCCCCCCCCCCCACACACACACACACTCCCCTCCCAAGGACTTTGAACCTCGTTCTACAGACAGACAAAGCTGCCTGCCTTTTTTACATAGACTCCCTTGTAGATTTGCATCTCACCAGTTTACCTTTCTTCCTACCCCGGTTTCCTTGGAGATGGTGATGTTCAGGCAGTTCTCCGTTTACATTTTTTTTTGTGTGTGTGTGTTGGTTTCAGATTCGGGCTTGGGGACTGAGGCAGTGTGTTAAAAGTAACATTGAATGAGTGACCTTTAGGGCCAGCGTGTCTATGGATTTTATTACCGTTTCATGCCTACAAAACCCTGAGATCTTGTGTGGTTAAGAATGCACTCTCAGTGCCATCTATTTATTTATTTGCAAGAGTTCGCTGCCCTACAGGCTTTCTCTTTTTTTGAGGGAGAGCATTTGCTTAATTTTCCCTGAAAATCCCTCAGGTGTGAAGTTCCTTTGGGTACCATCTGGTCAGTTCCCCATTTGGCCACTAGGAGGACTATGAGATGTAGTGGACATTGCCAATGTATCTACGCAGATGCTCAGCAGATGCTCATCTGTGGCCGACTTGTAGCTTTAGTATTGAACTATTGCCTCACCAAGATGATCGGAATAGAGCCCGGCTCAAGTTATTTGGTCTTCCTTCAGAAGGATCTTTAATATTGCCTTTATCTCACAGTTTCAATTTCTGATCTTGATGGAGAGAAAATTTAAAGATTCGTTAAGATTTCATATTTTCCTTCTACAATAGAGTAGGTGTAGCTCTGCAAATTTTAGAACAAAAAACGAGAGACAACCTGCATTTCATTCAGCTTTCTGCTTTCCGATTCCATAGACTTAACAGGAAAAGTGCATATTACCCAAAGTGTAAAATTCATTCACTGCTTTCATGAATAAAATAACTACTGGATTAGAAAGAAATGATCTACACAAAACTTAGAATGGAGGACATATACCATTAACATTAGCCCTCAGCACACTGCCCTCTAAATCAGTGGTCGCAAACCGGTGGTCCGTGAGGTCCGAAAGGTTGGCGACCGCTGCTCTAAATAGTTAAAATTGACTTTTATGTATACTTGGAGTTTTGTTTTTGTTTGTTTGTTTGTTTTTGGTTTTTAATTAAAGGTCTGAAAAAGAACTGTGTTTGATATGCAGATATGATAGAAGACTGCCTGAAAGGTGCTTCCTTTGCCACTTCCTGTGGAGGCCTGTCTTTGCCATTTGCGGTTTCTTTCTTCTTTTGGTAAGGGGAGGCAGGATCTGATTACAGGTCTGAGGCCCTTTCTAGCTACATAGAGGAGTTCTGGAGTGCAGAGTATAGCTAGGAGTAGGCTCTCATAATGCCTCTTAAGGCAAAAGCTACTATTTTATCTTTGCTCATTCACTGTGCATTTACTTTGAGAAGGCAGGAACTGAAAGAAAACTTAGAGTAACCAGATCCATATTCTTGTCTTTGGCAGGAAAAGAAATCTAGTTCTTTTTAATCAGTCTGTTTCTTCACTTTATCTTTCAAAGAAAATTTCACAGCTTCCAACACTAACTCACTTCAGACTCTCTAACAACACTTACTGCTGGGGAAGTCTTAGAACTAACCAGGAACCTCCGGGCTTACATGTCTGTTCCCTCCTGTTTCAGGGAAACGGGTGCATGTCTGCAGCATGCTAACTTGAGGAGCTTTTCTCGTCGTTTCTCCCACCGATCTCTGCTACGTAGAGGCTGGACTGAGAAGAGGCACTAAAGTTACTAACTTTTGCCGAGGCCGGTTTGGCTCAGTGGATGGATCTTTGACCTGCGGACTGAAAGGTCCCAGGTTCGATTCCGGTCAAGGGCATGTGCCTGGGTTGCGGGCACATCCCCAGTGGGAGGTGTGCAGGAGGCGG
>NW_006285234.1:3089534-3100618 GCF_000327345.1 Myotis davidii | reverse complement strand
CCTGCATACTCAGGGGTCCCAGGTTCTATTCCAGTCAGGGGCATGTGCCTTGGTTGCGGGCACATCCCCAGTGGGAGGTGTGCAGGAGGCGGCTGATCGATGTTTCTCTCTCATCGATGTTTCTAACTCTCTATCTCTCTCCCTTCCTCTCTGTGGAAAATCAATGAAATATATTAAAAAAAAAAAAGTTACTAACTTTGACCCCCGCTCCAGAGCATGCGAGCAGGGCCAGGTTGATGTTCCCCATTGGGGTGCTGAATTAGTACTCAGCAGTGTGCATGGCATCTGGCTCTTGTGGCGAGAGCCCATCTTCAGCCCTGGAAGTTGTGATTCGCTTCAGTGCCCTGTCATCCACAGTGCCCAGCACTGTGCCTGCATCACTAAACACTGGCTCTGTTTCCTGTGTTGTTTCAGAGGTTTTCTTGTCTCAGGGATATGATGCCTTTATCACCTCCAGGGAAGGTAACACCTGGAGGCTCCCATTGGGGAGGATTGCAGGGCTGGACTTCCAGTGGGCATGTGAGCTGCCACCCTCTTTAGCTCTTGTTGCTTCCTTTTACAGTTCATGGGGGGGCGGGGGGTGGGGTGGGGCTATTCCTTTGAGCCCACCGCACTACTAACGCTGATTGCTTGTGTCATTTGCTTCCTTTTTTATCCTGATCACGATCGCGTAATAGTAGTCTGGATTCCATAGGTAGTTTTAGAGTGGAATTTCTAAATCCTTTAAAGGAGTCCCTTCTTAAACTTCTTGGGAACTTGATGTGCCAGAGATTTAGTAATTTCTTTAATCCAGTTATTTATAACTGGTGAGTTTGATACACTTAAGAACTATTTTTAAAAATCTTTTTATGTGTTACTTTGTATGATTTGTAGGCAAAATGACATGTGCTAACAATATTCTTTTCATTGTAGGTCAGCACCCTGCAAGGAGGTAGTAACATATCCAGTTGTGAAACTGGGAAAGGCCAGAGCTCTTGGATCAGGGAAACATGTCCCGTCGGAAACAGACAAATCCAAATAAAGTTCACTGTGAGTGTTGGGCTTTGTCTTCTGGAATCTGGGTGGGAATGGAAGAGTAATCTGAATTTAGGTTAGAGGCTTACACTAATTTGTGAAGAAAAAAAGGGTTAAAGGTGTTGAACATGATAGATTTAAAGTGTGCCTGTTTGTTGGAGAAGGTGTTAGGAAACTGTTGGGAGTAGGTGTGTTTGATTCGTCCTTAGTATTCATATTAATAAACATTTATAGGATATCTAGAAAAGCCTTGTGCTAGATTCCCAGGCTGTAAAACAATAAAAGGATATATAAAACTATAATGTAGCCATTATTTGATAGTATATGCTAAGTGACAAATAGGAACGCTATACAAACTGTGTACTAGAGAAGTTAAGAGGAGGGAGAGAGCTTTGTAGACTGAAGTAGCAAGGGAATGCTTGAAGGAAGAGGTCCTAGACCAGTGGTTCTCAACCTTCCTAATGCCGTGACCCTTTAATACAGTTCCTCATGTTGTGGTGACCCCCAATTTCATTGTTACAAATTGAACATAATTAAAGCATAGTGATTAATCCCCAAAACAATATGTAATTATATATGTGTTTTCCGATGGTCTTAGGCGACCCCTGTGAAAGGGTCGTTCGACCCCCAAAGGGGTCGCGACCCACAGGTTGAGAACCTCTGCCCATGAACTTGAACTGGGTCTTAGAAGGTGGATTATTTATTGATTTATTCTTATTGATTTCAGAGAGAAAGGGAGAGGGAGGGAGAAAAAAACATCAATGATGAGAGAGAATCATTGATTGGCTACCCCCTGCACACCTCTCTACTGGGGACCAAGCCCGCAACCTGGGTGCTCTGACTGAGAATTGAACCATGACCTCCTGGTTCATAGGTCGGTGCTCAACCACTGAGCAACACCGAGGGAAAACAATGTGAGCAAAGATGTAAGAGGAAGTACATGTGATATGATCAGGGGACAAGGACACTTTGAATGAAGCAGAAGTTTCATTTGTCCAGAAGTCATAGGAAATAAGGTTGGAGATGTTTAACTCTACATCAAGCATGTCAAACTCGCGGCCGGCAAGCTGCATGCCGGCCACGAGTTACATTGTAGAGTCCTAAATGCCAGGCCAGGTTCAAACTTCATTCCATAGACAATAAGGAGTTACTGAAGGATTTTAAATAGAGAGAGTGGAGTGACATTTATAATGCAGTGTTTTGGGATGGATCATATGAGGGAGAGACTGGTAACAGGAAGACCAGGTATGCACTATTGCCTTGCATTATTTCTCAGTAGTTTTGAGTGTATGTGTTATGTCAGTAATTGGATTGTAAACTTCTAGAGGGCATATTATATTTCCTGCTATCCCTCTCAACTTCTAGCACTGCTCATAGAGACTGTTCAAGTACTTTAAAATACCTTATCAAATTAATAATAATATATCTATGTAGGTCTGAGATAATTAATCAGACAGTTTCCTATAATCTGGGGAGATAAGTATCCTCACCTAAATGTTTATAAAAGAGAAAAATAGCTCCCTATTATGGAGGATTGACTAAATAAAGTACTGCAACATTTGAAGAGAATTCAGTGTTATAATTTTTTTTACAGCCCCCGGGGGATGTCCCTGCAACCAAGGTACATGCCCTTGACTGGAATTGAACCTAGGACCTTTCAGTCTGCAGGCCAACATTCTATCCACTGAGCCAAACTGGTTAGGGCTGAAATATTTTTTTAAAGAAAAAAAATCCATTTGAGAAGATAGAATAGACAAGGAAGTAAGAGGACCAAAATTTATTAAAAAGATACTGTATGCCAGGCACTGTGTACTTTTCCTTGTCTTATTGGATACATTTCAAGAGTAGGAGAGAAAACAGTAGAAGCAGAGGAATTAAGGGGACTTCAACATATTATAGATAATGAGATTAGGGTAGCAGACCTCCATAGACAATTAATTCTTTAAGTCCTGGAAAATTTTTTGAGTCAGAACAAGTTGGATTCTTCTAGGAGTATACTCTAAGTGAATGTGCAAGGCTGCTTGATATAAAGGTGAGTGGTTTAAGAAGGATTTAGAAATTGTTGCTAAACAGTAAAATTTAGTGGGGCTGAATGGGAGGATTGTTAAGAGAGAAAATGAAGCATCTCTGGCGTAGGGAATACAACACAGTGGTTAGGGGGATTATCTTCTCCTCTGGTTGAAGGTGAGTATTGACTGATAAAAGGCACAGATGTGACCCCAAGAAGACAGGGCAGGAAAGGTACTCTTAATAGAGATGATGGGTGCACAAATAAGGCAGTCATACGAGTTGGGCGTTTACCTATACAAACCACCTGTCCAAAGAGCCTGGTTAGATTTGAGGAAAGATGAGGTGGATGATAGGATGATTGTGGTAAGGCCAAGGGGAACCAGTAAAGGCTTGTGTGGCCTGTGCCCGTGTCCAGGTGGCATATACCCATCAGCTGCATCTCCTCCCACCATAGCCAGTCAAACCAGGACGAGCTGGTATTAGAGTTGGAAAACAGATGGACAATCAGGTCATGGACAAGGAGAGAATATCACACGTCTACAGCTGCAGAAACGCAGTGTCCAAAGCAAGGCAACATTAGATTGTGGTGGAGTGGGTGGGACTTTGCAGCCTCTCTGGTGGTGCCATGAAGAGAGCTGTGAACAGAAACGTTCAGCTGCCACTAAAAAGCAGACCCAAGGGAGGGGCTATTTTCGGCGAGGGCTTCTCAGGTGATTGGCTAAGCTTGACCGAAGAAGACAGTGGGATTGGCTGATCTCCAAGGGACCTTCTGGTTATTTACTGTTTGGGGACTGAAGCTGATCCTACCTGTTTTGAAAGGTCATCTTCTCATGACAATAATGGCAAATAGAAATTGGTAATTTCAGTCTTCTGGCCACTCGAGTCTCCTATCCCCTTTCAGTGAAATGGAACCAATCGAATGTATTGAATTTAATGCTGCTCATCTATTTAAAGTAAATGGGATGGACCCAAGGTCCGGGAGGCAGGAAAGCTGCCGAAGCTCTGCTTCAGTATCAAAGCCAGTCAGCACTCTGGCAGAGTAATGGCTGAGCTCCATTAGCTCTGCCTTCTGGAAAGAAGTAGATTGTGTGGCATGAAGCTCAAAGCCCACCTAAAAGAATCTATTAAGAATCCCACTGCTGTAGGCTGGCAGCATTTATCCGATTCCCTTCAGAGGCAATGGGCAGGCTGTTCTGACATTTACTTGGCTTTCCTCCGGACTGGCTCTGTATCTCAGAAATATTCAGGCAGACTCTTGGGTTTTCCCCAGCTCATTAATAGACTTGATGAGAGCTTTTGGAATAAAAGCCCAGAATTGTTAGTCACAGAGAAACTGCTGAAGGGCTGAAATCTGTTAGACCTTCCTCCCTCCTTCCTCATCTCACCCCTTCTGAGTATAACTTTTTGTCAACTGTTTCTAGAGAGGTTGAAAATACTAGAGTGCCTTGCATACTCTCATTTGGTGTCTTTATACCAAACAAACCACTAAGAAAAGAAAAACTTTTTCTGAAGAGTTTTTGTTTTCAGATTGCAAAGCTTTCAACTTTAATTAAAAGCTTTTCAGCTTTTACAGAGAAGCAGGAAAAATGCCTTTGTAGTCCCTTCTCTTCTAAAAAGTGCAACTTGTTTTATTTTCATTCAGTGTCCCTGTGAGGTAAATGGTTATGTTCTTAGCATGTGATCGAATCTTGGATTACAGAGACTGTCAGCTAGAAATGGAATCCTAAGCTCCTCACTCCCAATACTAGCTCTTCTTTTCTGAGTTTGACATCTGCTCTGTTAGGATGTGTGTCAGCTGCTATCCTTAATTTCAGTCAGCCAGAAACTACATTTACTGGGTGGACAAAAGTAGGTTTAAACATGAGTATGCAAAACACAGTTTCTTCTTCTTTTTTTAAAATTGATTTTAGTTAGAGAGGAAGAGAGAGAACGAGAGAGGAACATCAATTTGTCGTTCCTTATTTATGCATTCATTGTTTCACTCTTGTATGTGCCCTTACTGAACCTGCAACCTTGGCATATCAGGACAGTGCTCCAACCAAGTGAGCTACCTGACGGGGGGCAGTTTATTCTTATATTATTATTTATTAATTATTCTATTATTTTCCATACAAACAACTGTAAGCATACTTTTGCCCATCCATGCATTTAACTGCACCAAGGACTCAAGAAAGAGAATTGTAAAATCTTTGCCTTTCTAATAACTTTCATCTCAAGCTTCTCATCTGTTTCACAAACTTGCTTGTATGGCCTTGATTTTATCTGATTTGAAAAATCTGAACCAAATTAAATAGTATCTACTATCTATCTATCTATCTATCTATCTATCTATTTTATTTCAGAGAGGAAGGGAGAGGGAGATAGAAATATCAATGTAGAAAGAGAATCATTGATCGGCTACCTCCTGCATGCCCCTCACTGGGGATTGAGCCCACATTTCGGGCATGTGCCCTTGACCAGAATCGAACCTGGGACCCTTCAGTCCACAGGCCGACACTCTATCCCACTGAGCCAAACCGGCTAGGGCTCAAATAGTATCTTAATTTTATACTAAAAACAGGAGAAGTGGCACTTTGCTTTTTACTATGGGAGCATAGATGACTTGTTCTCAACTATTAATAGACAAATAAATACCCATATTAAATAAGATCGTTGCCCTACATTAATATCTAGAGATTACAGGATTATTTTTAACCTACTCTAACAGTCTCAAGATAGAAGGAAATGATTCTACATTATACAAGCAGGCAATTGTATAACACTTCTTAATCACTAGTATCTATGAATCACATTATACTTAATTATGACATACTTTTAGCAAGTATCACTACTTTCTTGTGAAAGGATAATTCTGAACAGCCAGATTTTAGGGATTAAATAAGTAGTGACTACTGGAAGATTATTCACATATCTTTTCCTATGAGGTCTACCAAAATCATGTCCTTTTTTATTGTTTTTATACAGTTTGCTTTAGTAGATGTTTAAAATAGGAATAAAGTTTACCTTAGCCTTTTTTCTCAAGCCAGGAACAGAATAAAATGTAAGAGCACAGCTTTTCTCTCCAAACTGCCAAAAAGGAATGACAGTTAGTTTATTCCACCTGTCCTTGGGAAGATTGCCTAGATGAGCAAAAAGTGCTAGCTAGGGAAGTTATATGGAATCGACCATTTTCTGTTCTGTGAAGGCCTAAATATTTAAACATCAATAGACAAAAATAAATTTTAAGCTCCAGTTGGAGACCAAACTGAAATACTAGCTGCTATTGAAAGATACATATGCTTTTAGATGCCCTTTTACTAATCCAATGGTGATTTCCTAATAGAAAGGAGGGTGAGGTATATTTTCTAAATATGCTATAAACCTAGCTGATTTTAGTTAGAGGGGAAGGGAGAGAACGAGTTTCTGGCTAGGTTTCTTTAGAGATGAGCAGTATCACTGACGAGAATGATCTATCCCTTGACAATTAATTATATGCTGGTATATAACTTGTTCCATAGTGCCATATCTGCCCATAGCCACGAGGTCCGAAAACATGCATCTACCCAGAAGAATTCAGTAACTATTCCAATTGGCCATGGTCTTGTGATTACAGTGGACCAACGTGGAGAAATTAAATATTTTACTTCTGCAAAGGAAGAAGAGAAGACACTATAACACAGAATTCAATTTTTGCTTTCCCTAGCAGTAATTTATAGCCATGTGTCAGCTTATTTTTCCTTTACTTAAGGGCTGTGTAGTTGCAGTACATTTGAACTCTAACCACCTTTACTCCTAGTCACAGTATCAGTCAGAGTACCCATAATATTAGTTACTCTGACCCAGGCCTGGTAATACCATATGGTATCAGAACCATCAAAATGATGGTTCCTGTTGTCATATACTGGCCCTGACAACATTATTTTGATATTTGAGTTCTATTTATCAGTTTCTCATGATATGAAGTAGCAGTACCACTAGGATTGGAGCCATTCTTCTCAGAGACAGCATTTTTTTTCAGCAAAACCACTCTGATAAAGCGCCTAGCCTTCTGCTTACATAACTACTAGAAAGCAGTTTAAAAACAATGGAGAGTAGGCCTAACCGGTTTGGCTCAGTGGATAGAGCATCGGCCTGCAGATTGAAAGGTCCCAGGTTCAATTCCGGTCAAGGGCATGTACCTTGGTTGCGGGCACATCCCCAGTAGGAGGTGTGCAGGACTGGGGATGTGCCCAGGAAGCAGCTGATCGATGTTTCTACCTCTCTATCCCTCTCCCTTCCTCTCTGTAAAAAATCAATAAAATATATTTTAAGAAAAACAAACAACATGGAGAGTAAAATTGGGCAGACCTAGGTTTGAATACTTATTTCCACCACAGACCTTCGTTTTCTCCTAAGTAAAATGTGGGTAGTTATACCTACCACATAGAACTTAGCAGAGAATTAAGGTAACAACTATAAAGCATTTAACATAGAATCTGGAGTGTTCAGCACTTAGCATATAGTAAACTCTCAATGAATATTTGCTGAATGAATGCCTAAGTAACCCCATGAAGTTTACTTCACATCCATTCTTTCATTGCCTGAGGACTAGTAGTGCAGATCAACTAACCTGTTCATTTTTCCTACATCATTGTCTCCTGCCTTGGAACTTGAGCCTATTTACTCCCCTTTCTCTCCCCAGTAAGAAAGCGCTATTGGTCTATTGTCAAACATTTCACTAGGGCTTTTATTATTCTCTCTTGGTAGCTGGAGAATGGGGACTGTAGTTTCCACTCTGACTGAGATAATGGAAACCTCGAGAAACCCAATTCTCTTTTCTCCTTATGCCTGGCCTCTTGGAAATAAAAGAACACTTAAATGTTAACTCTTTAGTGACCACACAGATCCCAGGCAGAGTTCATCAGAAGCAAATGTATAATCAAGGACAGGTCTAGGGCTTTTGGATATTCCATACAAACAAACAAACAAACAAACAAAAGACCAAGGACACCAGATGAAATATTTGTTGCAAATTAGATGGCATGTTTCAAGAAGTGTGTTCCTCAGCAGAAGTATGTTCTCCTTTTAATCCAGCAGTTCTCAACCTATGGGTCGCGACCCCTTTGGCGGTCGAACAACCTTTCACAGGGGTCGCCTAAGACCATCCTGCATATCAGGTATTTACATTACAGTTCATAACAGTAGCAACATTACAGTTATGAAGTAGCAACGAAAATAATTTTATGGTTGGGTCACAACATGAGGAACTATATTTAAAGGGCCAGAAGGTTGAGAACCACTGTTCGTTTTTTTTTTGGTTTTTCATATATGATTTATTCATTTTTTTATTTTATTTTAAAACCTGTATGGTTTTATGAACCGGTGTCTCCCCAATAATTTCAACGAGAGAGAGAGAGAGAGAGAGAAGATGAGACGATCCAATCTGTGAGTACTGCCTCATTTAGGTTTCAGCTCCCGGGCGGCAAAAATGTTTTTGTTACATCCTCCGGGAAAGGAGAGACGGAGGAGAACCACTGTTTTAATTTATTATTCACCTCATTGTTGATTTGCTTATGGATAATTCTGATAGGCATTAGAAAGGAAGTCAAGGAAGAACTTCCAGAGCATGTCTTAAGGCGAGTGAATGAAAGACGGGATTATATACTATTATCTAGATGGATTATTGGAAGCACTGGTTTATAGTCAGAGATAGACATTAACTCATGGCATAATGCTAATACCTTAAAATTCACAGATGGTGCCCATATTTGTTGCTATATCTTTATCCTATTCCTTTATCTCTTGCCTCTGTCTCCCCAATCCTGATGGAAGGTTGTAAATGGAATTGAGATTCCAAAGCTAAATTTATAAAGTAGCAATTGATCACCTTTTAAAAGGGAGGAAAGATTAGGACAATTTAAGGGAAACATATGATGCTTTCTAGAGCATCTGGCTTACCAGGAGGAGTAGCTGAGCCCAGAAACAGTTGTAGGCAACAAGCTGACTTGGAGATGGATGACTCCACCACAGGGTACCTGCCTGTCTTTTACCTTTGAATGGTCTGACTTTCCAACTAGCTTGCCTGGGGATGTGCTGCCCAGCTGGTGGCCTGACTATTTTTCCTTGTGACCACCAGGGGATCAAGTATTTGCTGGGCTAGAAGAGCAAGCCCGCCAGGCGATGATGAAAACTGATTTTCCTGGAGACCTTGACGGTCAACGACAAGCTATCCAACAACTAAGAGATCAGGACTCCAGTAGCAGTGAGTTCTGCACCTTCTGGTAATGACTCAGGGCAATGGGAGAAGAATTATCAGAGTGTGTGTGCTCTGGGGATTGTGCATGGGGTTGGGAGGAAGACATGAAGAAGATTTGTGGATCCTCAGTGTTCCCAAAGGTGTTCTAAGGTCTGTGGGCATATTCTTATCCAGAGAGCGAGAACAGGTTTGGCATGATAGTTGGTTTTTTTTTAACTCATGGACTGCAGTACTTGGCACAGTACCATAACAGATAGGTTTTGATGATTGTGAGAGATAGGGCATAGGAATAATTAGTGCCCAAGCAGCCCCTGGGTTAGGTCAAGTGAAGAGAAAAAAATCCCTGTCTCCTTTTGGATCTATTTGTTCATAATTAATAAAATGTAAGAATGGCATTAGTGGAAATTTTTGCTTGAGGGCCTCATGTTAATGTTATACAAGAGATATAATGAGATTATGCATCATATAAAACGCTAATGTCAAGGCCTCCCTTCCCACACCAAGGCCTAAGTAGATCCCTGTGGTTAAAAGATGGAAAAGACAGTGGCTGGTATCCAGTCGAGTCTTGTGGATCGCCTGTTCCATGACCTGCCTGAACACATACACTTTGAGATGTGTTATTTTCTATGATGATTTCCACACTTTACTAATGTCATCCATACTGGTTATTATTAGTGTTAATTCAGAGAGGGATTTCAGATTTTTCTCCCCATTTGGGGTTGGGGAAGAACAAAGAGAGAGAGAGTTCTGCAACCTTCTAAAAACTACAGTTTCCACTCAAACTGTTAATTTAAAAAAATATTTAGCAATTAATTGCTCAGGTAGAGAAAAATAAACCCAAATACTTACAGAAAACCTGTGGGAGCCATCAGTTTGAGTAATAGGTAGGAATGGCAACATCGATAAAAGTCTAATAGGTTTCCGTCCTGGAAAAGATGCAGCGTCCCTTTGGATAGCATACTTTTTTTTTTTAATCTTTCTAGTAGATATATTTGGATTTTTGATAAATTACAAAAATGTGTTTGATGCAATGTTATCTTAGACTAAGCTTACCAGTATTCCAGATAAGCTGGTGAGAAAGTATGGTATGATTTAATCTGTGCCAATCCTTCATTATTGAGATGAATTCAAACTAAAGCTTTGGGCTTGGGAATAAGGCCAGATCCAGTATACCAACCAAGTGGAGTTTCTAACAGAGACACACATAACTACTAACAGATGATTTGGTTGGATTTTCTTTTTTAATATATTTTATTGATTTTTTTCAGAGAGGAAGGGAGAGGGATAGAGAGTTAGAAACATCCACGAGAGAGAAACATCTATCAGCTGCCTCCTACACACCCCCTACTAGGGATGTGCCTGCAACCAAGGTATATGCCCTTGACCGGAATCGAACCTGGGACTCTTCAGTCCACAGGCCAATGCTCTAGCCACTGAGCCAAACTGGTTAGGGCTTGGTTGGATTTTCTTTTCTTTTTTTAAATATATTTTATTGATTTCTTACAGAGAGGAAGGGAGAGGGATAGAGAGTTAGAAACATCGATGAGAGAGAAACACCGATCAGCTGCCTCCTGCACACCTCCTACTGGGGATGTGCCCGCAACTAAGGTACATGCCCTTGACCGGAATCGAACCTGGGACCCTTCAGTCCGCAGGCTGATGCTCTATCCATTGAGCCAAATCGGTTAGGGCTTGGTTGGATTTCATTACCATCCTATACAATCCTGAATAATTTGGTTTCTATTTCCACCACAATAACCCAGCTGCCATGACAAAAGTCACCAATGATGCTCTAACTGACAAACTCTTTAAAAAACTTGTTTATCCTCATCTGAACTATTTTTTT
>NW_006285234.1:3069503-3088027 GCF_000327345.1 Myotis davidii | reverse complement strand
CCGCTCCGCGCACTCCGCACCTGGGAATTTCACTTCAGCACTGCGCCTCCTCTGAGTCTGGATATGATATTCTCTTTACTCCTAGTTGTAGAATTTCCACTCAGCCAGCCCTCCTGTGGTTCTGGATGTTGTCTGTTCCCTGGTTCAAGCTTAATTTGAATTGGTTGTTCAAGGCAGCAATCTCCGGCGTTAACCTATGCCGCCATCTTCGGTTCCTCGATGTGTATCGGTTGGATTTTCTTAAGAAGAAAGAGAATAGGACCAGTTTTGCCCAGATACTGGTGGATTTAGAAAATGTGCAAGGGATAGAAGAGAGAAGACAATAGCACTGTTAGCTGGGAAAGCTGAATCTCACTGCCCATGCAGAGAGACTGGTGAAACTCTCTACTCTGTATTTCTCTCTTGCTTGCAATCAGACCAGGGGTCCAGGAGCCAGGTGAGGTTGGGGCTGGACTATGGTAGCTTCCCTAGGCTTGGCTTCCACTTGTGATCCTCAAAGTACTAGCACTTTTTTTCCTTTCAGAAGAACCCCCTTTGTAATTGTGGGTTTCTTTTTCAAAAAAAAAAAAATTTCTCCCTACTTTATAAATAATAGGGCAGAAATTCAGCTCCCACAAACCTTGACCTCCCCACAGCCGCAACCTGCTCTCTAAACTAAAACATTCAATTCTTACTTTAGTCACAATAAATTATATTTCATTCTAAAGTAAAGAATAACCTCTACTTAATGCATCCATCAGATAATCCAAAGAACCCACAGAAACAATGGATTTATTTAGCCTAGGATGCTGAGTTACTAGCAGAGTAATAAGAACACAGTCAAATACCACTACAAACTGCCTGAGGTTGTTTGCTGCACTAATTTTCCACTGTACTGAACAGCCTTTTCCCTATGCCCTGTAAAGTGACATCATTTTAACCTAATTTACTACTGCCTCCTTTATTGATTAGAGGAAAGAAAAACTTGTTGGTGTTTATTTAAGTGTGCCTTGGGGTTTGTTGGGAGAGGACAGATTAGCGGGACTCACAATAGAGTAGTATATGTGACACCATGGAGAAATTGTGCGAGGGGTGGGGGGTTATGGAGAAAAGTAAGGTAATAAAACCAGTGCAAAGTGTTGGCAAATCAGAGGTGGTATGTTGTGGGAATGAGCATGGTGTGAGGTATGAAGGAGGTGTGATTTGAAGTATGAGATATTTGGGAAACGTGTAAGAAGTAACTATTTTTATGATATTGTATAAGGCCAATAACCATTTCCCAGTGCAGTTTTGCCTCAGATTTTCTCTTTAGTGTGTATATGGCATTATAAACAACAGCTATAACTGGTTTCCACTTAACATGATTTGTACCCAACTAAGCACTGATACAAACTATTATGGAAGATCTAAAAATGTTTTCCATTATAACTGCAAACTCTAGGGTGGAAAGCAACTCAAGATGTATTCCTTGCAAAAATCAGAACAAGTGACAAGTTTGTGTGTTCCAGGTGACAGTGAGGGTGATGAAGAGGAGACCACACAAGATGAAGTCTCTTCCCACACATCAGAGGAAGATGGAGGGGTGGTCAAAGTGGAAAAAGAGTTAGAAAATGCAGAACAGCCTGTTGGTGGGAACGAAGTGGTAGAGCATGAGGCAAGTGACAAATGGCTCCTGAGTCTGGGAGATCCCTTACTCTTCTGTTTGGCCTGATGCCTCTCGTCCATATATAACAGTCTTGCCTCTAACAGTCTCCTGGGCCTTCATATGAAGCCCCTCTTCCTTCACAGCGCCAGTTATCCAAACCTCAGACACAATTCTTATCACACTCGCTTTCCTTTTCCACCGACATATCACTCCACCATGTACAGCTCTCTTTCCAGACAGAATATCCACCTTTACAAAACTATTAGCTGACTTCCTGAGGTGTGCTCTTGAATATATTTGCAAATTTAAGTCAAAGTGTTACCTCACTAAATTGTTTCCTGAAGATTCCTGCAAGAAGCATGGCAAGAGGAAAGCTAATCCTTTCTCTACAGTTTACCTTGGGGAAAACAATAGCTAAGCTTTCTCTGGGGCAGGCCTATGCCCTCATGGCAGGAAACCCTGGAGAAAATAAAGATAAGTGCAAGTTTAACTCCCATCTCCCTAGTAGTTTTTCCTTTGGTCCATAGGGAAACCTGAGAATAATACATGATATCAGGTTTATTTTTTATAACAGGATACCCTGTAAAAGAAGTAGGGGCAGGGAAGAGACTGGTCAGCAGTCTTAATGAATTGTCTGCTTATTGAATTGCAGGTCACAGAGAATTTGAATACTGACCCCTTACTTGGACTCTGCCAGTGTCCCCTCTGCCAACTAGACTGTGGGAGTCGGGAGCAGCTGATTGCTCACGTGTACCAGGTAAGGCGCGGGGAGCTGCGTGCGCTGGAACTCGAGGGCCAGCAGCTTGTTTAGCCTTTGTCTCCAGCTCCCAAAGGAACCTCATTCAGACTCACTCCAGTCCTCAGAACATTTTGGAGAATAAGTGGAATATGCTGGGTAAATGTGTCCTGGGGTTCCCAGGCAGACATACTATGAAAATGAAGTTCCATTTTAAAAAATTACTTAATGCATATTTTAAACAGTGAAATAAAAACGCCTATTAATAATGAGGGCTCTGTTTTAAAGAAAAGATGAGTTAACATAAATGTTTCTGAAATACTGGAGAAAGTTAGTTTAAGTAAGGGGATGAGAATAAGACAAACTTTTTTTTTAATCCTCATCTGAGAACATGCTTAGAGAGAAGAAGGGAGAGAAAGAGAGAGAAACATCAATCAGCTGCCTTCCGTACGCTCCCTGACCAGAGATCAAATGCCCAATCCGGGCATGTGCCCTGACCAGGAATTGAACCAGCAACCCTGCAGTGCACAGGACCATGCCCAGCCAACGGAGCCACTCCGGCCGGGCAAGACAGACTTTTGTGTTCTTTTCCCCCTGATCCACTCGCAGAGCACCTGTGCCTTGTGAGCCGTATTGAAAAGGCTTCAGCACACATGGCAGCCTGGGTTATAGTGTAAAGATAGATAGTTTATGAGGAGACACATTTCTTCAAAAGACTGTCTTTAAAAGATTAAAGGAAGGCAGGGCACTTGTACCTTTTGAGTACCAGTCTTCCCAGTTAGCTTCTGGACTGGCCTTCATTGATCCCTTCACTTGGACTTGGACCTGTACAATGTGAGGCAAGCATTCAGAGAGAAATTACCCCAATCATGAATTCTCTCAGGCTTGGAAGACAGCTCTGGAGCCCATTGTTCCTTAGTTCAGCCACACGTCCCAGAATATAATCAAGTCTTAATGAATTGCCTCATTATTGAACTGTATTCAATAAGTAGGCAATTGCAATTCAATAAGTAGTAGAACTCAAACTAATGAAATGTGAGCAGTGGTCTGAATGGCCTGGCCCTTCTGAAAGCCCATTAACACGAAGTTTTAATTTTCCAGGTGCTAAAGAGGGAAAATAGTTGCAAGTCCCTTGTTCTGAGACTAAAGAAAGGGGATGTTTCCCCTAAAGTAGTTTCTAAATGGGTGTAGATTGTCTTGGAGGTGGCGTGAGGTGACCGATTGAGGCTTGTTTTGCAGCACACTGCAGCAGTTGTGAGTGCCAAGAGCTATATGTGTCCTGTCTGTGGCCGGGCCCTTAGCTCCCCAGGGTCATTGGGTCGCCACCTCCTCATCCACTCGGAGGACCAGCGGTCTAACTGTGCTGTGTGTGGAGCCCGTTTCACCAGCCACGCCACGTTTAACAGGTTAGCTGGGCACCTAGCCCTCTTGTGTTGGGAACAGGTTACTGGGTGTGGATTCTGCTTTCCCAAGTCAAAGGAAAGGCTAGAGATCAGTAACGCAAAGGCAACTAATTGTAATCCTAAAACTCTTCGGAAATACAAGTAACAAGACCAGTAAATATGCCCCTTCCATTAGCTATCGCCAAAGGGAAATGAATCCCTATTTCTTTTCCCTGTCAGTATAGTATTTTCATCTAGAAAGAGGTATGGGGAAGTCTAAGAATATTCATGGTAAAGTATGGAGAACAGTTATAGGGTGCTGAAAGGACCCTGATGTGGGGACATGTCTCTATTGTATCCAAGGGCGCCTGGAACAGTGGGAATTGTGTCCTAGTCCCATATGCTAGCAAGCAGTGCAGAACTGGCCAGGCAGGCGCTTGAGCCAGTGGACTGTACCTGCCCTAAAGGCAGCCTCTACCTCAAGGACTGCCTCCCACCGCAGTACTGCTCTGCACAGTGTCTACCAAACACCACCATTCTGGCTTGAACAGAAAGGGCTCGTTTTAAGGGTTTGTCTGATTTTTAGTGGCTTGCTGTGGCCTTTGGTTCAGTCTCTAACTCCAGGTGGGCTTTAAAACTTGGTGCACACGCCTAGCCCAAAGGAGAGCAGGGGTGGAGAGGAAGTCAAACTGACCCCTAGTGGTGAAATTGGAGCAACTGGCGTAGGTAGGACAAGAGTAAGTCAGAATTGAATACCAGAGCCTTGTTAGAAGGTGACACTAATCATCCAAAATTTTTGCTTCCCAGTGAGAAACTTCCTGAAGTACTTAATATGGATTCCCTACCCCCAGCCCACAGTGAGGGCCCCTCCAGCGCCGAGGGGAAGGACATTGCCTTTAGTCCTCCAGTTTACCCCGCTGGAATTCTGCTTGTGTGCAACAACTGTGCTGCCTACCGTAAGCTACTGGAAGCCCAGACCCCCAGCGTACGCAAGTGGGCCCTCCGTCGACAGAACGAGCCTTTGGAAGTAAGGTTGCAGCGGCTGGAACGAGAGCGCACAGCCAAGAAGAGCCGGCGGGACAATGAGACCCCCGAGGAGCGGGAGGTAAGGCGCATGAGGGACCGCGAGGCCAAGCGCCTGCAGCGCATGCAGGAGACAGATGAGCAGCGGGCTCGCCGGCTGCAGCGGGATCGGGAGGCCATGAGGCTCAAGCGGGCCAATGAGACCCCGGAGAAGCGGCAGGCCCGGCTCATCCGGGAGCGGGAGGCCAAGCGGCTCAAGAGGAGGCTGGAGAAGATGGACATGATGTTGCGAGCTCAGTTTGGCCAGGACCCTTCTGCCATGGCAGCTTTAGCAGCCGAAATGAACTTCTTCCAGCTACCTGTGAGTGGGGTAGAGTTGGACAGCCAGCTCCTGGGCAAGATGGCCTTTGAGGAGCAGAACAGCAGCTCTCTGCACTGAACCACAAACACTTTCCTGCCTGCCCTCCTGCTCACCCGCCCACCCAAGCCCACAGGGACCAGTGCTGCAGCCACCACAGGGCCCTGTCCTTACTGCCAGAGGCGGGCCCTGGTTTGTTGCAGATGGACCTTCTGGACAAGGGAGCAGGCACTCCACAGAACTGGACTCCCCGGCCCACCGCTGCAGGGCATGCTGTAGGACTGTGGGGCCCCCAGGTGGCCCATAGAGTTGTAAGGGCAAATAAATTAATTTTATCTTTATTGGCCATTTCCTGCTCTTCTCTCAGTTTCATTCTAGCAAATGAAGTGATCTGGGAGAGACCTGGGTGGAAGTTTTCAGGCAGACTTCTGGCAGTGGTTCTTTTCTGAGGGAGGGTGCGCCTCAACGTAGGCTCTCCAAGCAAAGATCCCTGGGTATTTGGGCCGTTACAAGTTGATGAGACATAACTGTGATGTTGAAGAACGGATGCTGACTTTGTGAGGGTCCAGTCCCACAACCCTAAAGAAGGTAATTAACAGTCTGAAGGACTATTAAAACCTAACTTAACTTTTCCAAACTTGGTAGTAGATGCCTTTCTTCATAACTGGCATTTTCATTTTTTAAAAAGTGGTTTCATACTTCTTTATTCAGGGGGTTCCATTTTCACTCCTCAGTAGATTTTGTATATTTCTCATATGCTTCTTCACAGTTCATGTAGTTCTGAAGTGTTACTGAGTGTCATCTTGATCAGCCAATCATCTTCATAACAAGATCTGTTGACAGATCCTGGATTTTCTGCAAAACCTTCATCAATTTCAGTTATTTCTCCTTATAGGGGAGAATAGAGTTCACTAGCAGTTTTCACACTTTCCAAAGCAACTTTTTCAATTTTGTCCCAATTTCAGGCAGACTATAGTAAACATCTCCAAAACTTTCTGTGCAAAATTGCTAATCCCACTGTCCCAATATAATTTTCTATTGTTATCCATTCATGCTTCTCTGTGATTTTACACACATAGAGCAAATTGGGTTCGGTATGCAACAATGGCCTTAGGCCCCAGGCCCACGGTGGGCAGGGCATGGAGTGTGTGTGTGTGTGTGCGCGCGTGTGTGTATGTGTTTGTGTGTGTAGGAGGTGGCTGTCGTGGCAAAACTCTGTGGCACCCACTAGTAGGGGGCATAACTGGCATTTTCTAAAGAGAATATGGCATTTAGACTAGGTGCTGGCTACTTTCCCTAGCAGAATTCAGTTTGTCAACTTTTTTCCTCAATATCTTTTTATTTATTTTTAGGGAGAGAGAGAGAAATATTGATCAGCTGTCTCCTGCATGCCCACTGCTGGGGAATCAAGCCCGCAATTCAGGCATGTGCCCTAACTGGGAATGGAACTGGTGACCTCTCGGTGCACGGATGACACCCAATCGAGCCAGTTTGTCAAACTTTTAAAACCCCATCCCAGAGAGCAGACAGCTGCACTTAGGAATATGTTAATATAAATAGCTGCAATATTAAGGTCCATAGTACCAAGAAACTCATGTTTGAGAGAAGAGGTAATTCATCATTTTAATCATTTCCCAGAGCTATTGTAGGATAATGCAGAATTAAGGTGATATGAGAACTCAAGTCGATAGTGGGTCAGGGCTAGAGCAAAATGACCACTCTGGCAGTTGGTATGGTTGACAAACCATGGAAGAGACAAGAGCTGAGGTCATTTCTAAAAAGCTTCTGTGATGGTACGGAACAAGCACAGAACTTTCCTTAGCCTGCAACAAAGGTTGTGTACAGTTTAGATAATTATAGATCTTGAGGTCCAGAAGGAAGTGCCCTAGTTAACTTGTAGCCAGAAAAATAACTATGCCAGGAATGTGGACCTCTTCCAATATCATCACAAGGAAACTTGGACGCTTCTCTGACCTCCATAGGTTCAAGGCTATTTAATCGTGTTAACTGACCCAACACCCCCAACCACTGAACTAGGGTTAAGTCTTTCCAGGCAGGTTGAAATATTTCTGTTCTGAAAAGTACAAGAATTTCAATAAGCTTATTATGACGTACTGGACATTTAGAAGAAAGTAATTGAACCAAATGCCTTTTTCTCAGAGCTCCTTATTGAAGGCCTACCTGGGATCCTTCAAAATGGTTGTGTATTCACTATGTCAAAGATTATTCTGAGCATTTTACATGGATTATCTCATTTAATTTTCAGAACTATAATAGACTCAAGAGTTAGATGCCTGGATTTAAAATTCTGCACTGCTATTTAATAGCTATGTAACTTCAGGTAAGTTATTTGACCTCTTTCTTGGTTTCCCCACCCATAAATTGGAAATAATACTAGCAATAAATGATTATTAATATATAATGCACTTAGGATAGTTTGTGGCACATAGTAAGTACTCAATAAGTGTATCTGAGTCACTATCTTGTATCCCAGTGTTTCACCTCTACCATTGGCAAGCTTTCTAAAAAGCAGTAACTATCATTGCAACTGGCTTATTCCAGCAATTTCTGGCAGTATTCCTGAGAGACTTTTACAGGTCCTTTTGACCGACTGTGATAGTATCTAAGTCTATAAGTAGACTTCTGGGTCTCTGACATACACAGCATCAAAATGCTTCAGCACCAGCTCACATAATCTGCCCGGAGTCCACCACATGAAAATGGGCACCATTTGCCCTCTATTAAAAGCTCTCCCACGAAGGGTTTCTATCCCCCCACCCAATGGCCATCATCTAATGCTAGGATAGGAAAAAGGCGCAAACACCAAAAGGAAAAGCTAGTAGTTTATATAGATAGATATATAGATATATAGATATTGATATATATTGTGTTTACATAGTCCACAAGTTAAATGCAGGTATCCATAAGAAGAGCATTAACAATAAAAATACAATCTGTGTGTAGCCAAGTACAGAGACTTAAAATGGTAAAACAGCAAAAAGGATCTCACAAAAGTACAAATATACAGTACAAATTGATTTATTTAAAACAGTTACAAAAAAGCACAACAAAATAGAGATTATCCTTAGAATTATTAATGCTTTGTTAAAGATCAGGTAGGATTAGAGGGTAAGAAATGGTATGGGTGGGGGGAGCACCTGACTAGTTCTAAGGCTTTAGATACAATGCGGTTGATTACATATTAATTCAGCCATTACATACTGGGGATGGTAGTTGGGGGTCAGTAATTTATCTACAGGGAATTCCTACACCAATTAGATCCACCCAGACCTCCCCAGTGCCGACCTCTATTCCTTGGGACCCTAAAGCCAATTGAATGACATTCCCATGCTTTCTCCACCCCATTCCATATTCATATATTCTTCCCTCCCCTAAGGTGCTGTGCAAGCTGAGAGCAGTTTGCTCTCTGCAGCTGGAACATACAATTTGGCTACAGGGATCCTGTATTTGACTAGGAAGGTTGTAGGGGACAGCCTTATTTTTAATACTTCAAGTTTGCCACGAGAACAGTCGGTTTTCCCCCCAACACAAGATTCTCTCAAATGTGAGTATCAAACAAATGAGGGATGAACTCTGCCTTCAGCAATACCAGCAATGCACTAACCACTCAGCTCACAACTACATGCAAACTCCCTGTCCAGGGAGTGGGTGTAAAACCACTGTGTCATCAGCTCACACTCGTGCTCTCTCTCTGATGAACCTCAGTCCCCATGACAGAAATAAATGCTTGCAAGTTTGACAATAGGTAAAGGCACATGGGCTGCTGCCACACACACTGCAGACAGGAACCCAATTTGAGGCCACCTTCACTGCTGAGCATTTGCAGTTAGAATGGCTTTGGGACCACACAGACTTTTGAGTTTGCAATCTACAGAGGGAGAATCTAGGCTTAACAGAACTATTAAAGAAACTTTAGTGTGAAAAGTGCATTTATTTTTTAGGGCAAACCACACCACCTCTCTTCCTTCCGCCCCAGGCACTGTGCATAGTCTGCAGGTAAGGAGAGAGTGCAGTCAACGCTAGCATCTTGAGGGCCAGTGTTCTCTTAGGCCCAGACCAGGCTTCTGGTCCAAAGAATGATCCTAGAGTTGAAGGAGCCACTGACAGCTGCAGAGACCCAGGTGCTTATTTTATTATTGCATAATGTGGAAGGCCTTCCTTACTCCAGGGAAGCTTGGAGGGCGAAGGCTTCCCAGCAAAGGGCTAATAGGTTCCTGGTTAACATCCAACTTAGCACAGTTCAGCTCTTCAACTGTAGTGTACACTTTTTCCCATCTGGAAAGTATTGTAGCTTCAATGTGGTTTAGTAAACTTAGCCGTAGGAGGCCAAGAAGCCTCCCTAAAACTTGGCCTCTGCCCTATTTACTTTGCTTTTAAGACTGTGACCTAATCCCCCATGGCCAATTAATCAGGTTATCTTTACTCCAATGGACCCAGGCCCTTTCCCAGTGAATCCATGTCCACCCTCACCTCCAGTGTGATCACTCAACTCTTCAATATGCCTGCCTGTTGCAAGTTTCAATCATACCACCAACCTGTGCATCTCCTATGAGTAAAAATAAAACTAAACCTCACTGAGCAGGGCTAGTTCAAACTTCAAACCCTTTCCCAACCCCAAACCAGATGAACTGGAGCCAGGTGAACCTCCCTGGGATGCTGGCACAGGTCCTAACCTGGTTCCCCATCAATCATTTTTAAAAATAGGATAGAAGATACCACAAAGGAGAGAAATTAATACACAGAAAACACCCACTTGTAGGACCTGCTTGTTTCTCCCTCAAGACACTCAGATATTTGGAGCCAAGGGGCTCCTGATAAGCACTAAAGCCACATCCCTTTGGATTCACCAGCCCGCCAGCACCAAGTCATACTATTCCTAGTCACCGAGACTTTGCTATAAAGTAACACTTGCACAGGTGAGAATTAAAAGGATGCCTGGATTTCATGTATATGGCCAGAGACATGGAAGGACAGAGCTATAAAGGGCAGCAGGCAGGACAATGAGCAGACAGCAGCAGTGGCAAAGCAGCACAGACCAAAGCCCTTGGCATAATGATTAACTGGGGCCAAGAATGTAGAAGGGTCAGTCCAGATCTACTGGGGCCCCTCCCCATACGAGATACGAGTGCTCAGCTCTGAACTCTCAGGCTCTGCTTCTCCACATGGCCCCCTCCCCACCCCACGTACACTAATCTTGATAGGAATGGTGATGGCAATACCCATCCTTGACCTGGTTCCCCTCCTTTCAAAGTGGTATAGTCATTTCCACTTTGTGTCAAAGTTAGCAGTCCTCCTTTCTATCCCTAAGCTCTGGGAATGTCCTACCCCTGACAAGGGACTGGCTCTGGCCTTCTTCAATTGTCTATTCCCCCAAAAGCTGACAGCTTCCCACTAAAATGCTCACTCTCTCAAAACCACTTAGATCTTTTGCAAACTTATGAAATTCCTATAAGGAGGAACGGACATGCTATAAGTTACTCTTACTCCTCGTGCCTGGAAGACTGAACCAGAGAGAAAAGGCGAAGGGAATGCCACAGCTCTGACCAAGAATTACAGCACAGAGCTGCTTCTGCTGGGAGACCGTATTTTACAAAAGACACCTCTGCAGCTCGGCAAAATCAAGTATTAATATATTAATTACATGCTCACGGCACAGTATCAGGGGAGTTGCTGGCATTGCTTTCCCAGCAAGAGACAGAAGAGGAACAGCAGCAGAAAGGGCAGCGCCCAACTTGTCAAGGTGCACAAGGTTTTCTCTTTCCAGGATGAAGTGGAAGTTACCGGGCTGGGTAGAGGAGCGTTATTTGATTTAAACTACTTGGCAGGTATCTGGTTAGATATAGATTTGCTCCCATGAGAAGGAAGCTCAGTTGGTGTCCCTGATGGACATTTCTTGAGTGTCTACCATGTGCACGTCACTATATTCAGTTGATGAGCCTTCCTATAGGAAGGATGTTTCTGAGAAACCCGTGCAAACAATAATCCCTAGGGATGAGTTGCTCCTGGAACAGCCAGAGAGAAGACCTTCTCCAAGGCCATCCTCTGAAAAGATTCCTCAAGACTCAGCCCCAGAGGCCCCCACGGTAGAAAATAAACCAAAGAAAGCAGCATTCAGAGAGAATGGGGGAACAGAGAAGGGAACGGGCATGAACCCAAATGAGTACAAGGTTGAGTGTTCACCAGACAAGGTTGGTGTTTGGTTCTGAGTGAACCAGAGACTTAAGTACTTGCGGTCAGGTCAGCAGCTTCCTTTGGATGAGCCTCCAAAAGGCGACTGACCAGGTAACTGCTCTCAAGGAATAAGAGTGGAGTGTAGGGCTTGTAAAAAACAAGCCAGTTTCAGCCACTTTGTTCCCCCAGGAGAACAACCTTTAGCACCTGAACACTAAGAATGACTCCATTCTCAGAACTCCCCCTCCCCCAGGAGGTAGGTAAGATTATTTATCCCCATTTGGCAGCTGGGGAGGAAGTGAAAGAGTGAGAGGTCATAAGACTTGCCTAAAGCCTTTGACAGAGCAGAGATCAGACCTCAGAGGTTTGAGACTCCTGATGACAGGCCAGGCCTTGACCCATCCAAAGACATTTCTAAAGGAAATGCCAGGATCGTACCCTGGGAGAAGCCTCACCAGAGAGCTAGGTGGACAATACCCTGAGTTGCTTCAAGAGTCTAAAGACCCCTGAAATACAAACAAAAAACCCACCCACTCACCTGAAAGCTGGTGGGGGAGCCTAGTTCTCAATACCCAGTAGAATCCCACAGCCTGAGCTGCTGCTAAAAGTTGTAAAAAAAAATGCGGGCTTAAGACACAGAGGGGCAGATGCAACTAAGATTGAAAATACTCTTTGCAGAGGAATACCCCACCACAAAATGAAATCTAGGTGACTTCAGGTATTGAACGTCATCGAGACTATCCCAGAACCTTAGAGCTGGCTGTAAAAGGGGACAAGGAGGAGAGGAAGTGGAATTAAAATGGGAGGAGCTGTGGAAAAACTGCCCTGCCAGGTGTATTTGCCCTGACCCAGGGCACAGTTCTCTTCTCATTTCTCCACCAAGCTGTTCTGCTGCAGAGGGGACATGATTCTTTCTGAGTTTTTAAAAACAGAGAATATAATTGAAGGGGAAACCAAAGAGACCCCTACACACCAAAAACTAGAGGTCTTGGTCAAAGTAAACAAAACCAGTTTTGCAGAAGGGGAAAGGCAGTGCAGCTACAAATTAGGCCCAGGTCAAGAAACCATGCAGAGGGGTTAGGGCAGCAGAAGGGTGGGAGCCACGCAGGCACTTAGGCACAACACAGACAGAGGAGGGGTGCAGGGCCTGGGGAAAAGGGTCCATTGGTTCTTTCAGAAGTTACCATTACCAACTAGATTCAGAACAATTTTGTAGCAGGTCTGGCATGCTGGGTAGGAGGAGCTTTGTTAGGTTGGCTACCTTTCCAAAAAACCTGCCTAGAGCCCGGTCAGTCTGGCCATAAGGTCTTTCTCCCAAAGTCCCCTGACTGGGTCCCCGCCAAAGCATTACTTCACTCTGAACCTTGGAGGGGCTTCTCTCTCTCCTGGTGCTAGAAGCTTGTGGAAGGAATGGTGAAGAGAAATGGAAAAGGGCTGAAGCAGGATCAACCAGAGTCCCGCAGATGAGTACTCCTCCCCCACAAACCAGCCATAGACATCTGTGTAACAAAATTACCCTTTAAAGTGCACAGCTCTCAAAAGAAGAGTTCTGGTGGGAACCCCCTTATTCCAACCATGGGGCCTCCTGCCCTCCCACCACAAAAAAGGAAAAAAAAACTTCAGACAGTTGAACTGCTACTATAAGCTGTGGATCATCATTTTTGGCTCTTTCTTTGCTCCCTCCCTCTGCCACCTGCTCCCCAAACCTGACTTTCCCCTTTCAGGAGCTAGGAATGGGGAGGAAAGAACAGGGAGGCCCTGACATTTGGAATGTTTCTTATTCTGCATGCACCCCCTTACTTCCTTGGCCCAGGCCTGCTGCTCCCCATCACAGCATCCTCTGGGGCTGTCCTAAAGGATGCCACAGGGTAATGAGCAACAGACCCTGCCTTGGGAGGCTGCCTTCGTGCCTCCTCTCCCCTCACCTCCCGCCCCCAATCTCACTGCCAAGAGAGCCATTCCCTGCTCGACATGTGCAAATCCTCTGCCTGCTCACGGTGAGGCCCAGCTCTGGGGTAGAGCCCCAGTCTGGTCAGGGAGAGAGGTTCATTTTCCTGCATTGGAACGCCCTTCGATGGACAGCTTTACCTCCTGTGGAATGAAAGAGGGACGGAGCGCCGCAGCCCGTGCCTCCTCCCCTGGCATGCTGTATCTTTGGAAGCTCGGAGCTGGCCAGCAGGCCTGAGCACCAGGCTCTGGCTGCGGGGGCTCTACCATTCGGGAGCCCTCGCCCGATGGCTGGCTCTTCCCCTCACTGTCACATTGCTCTCTGGGTCCCAAGACTGTCCTCTCAGGCCTTTCTCGGGGGGTACCCAGCTGGCCTGGGGGAGCACAGCTGGCCTGAGAAACTGAATTACTGTTCAAGCTCTGTAAACTGATAGAGATGCAGACATCTCCCACCTGTAGCCGATGGCAGGGCAGAGAGAAGAGCTGTGCAGTCCGCCCAGGGCTGCAAGAGGACCAACCCTGACCATAGACAAAAAAAGGGTGCTCGGGGGGCACTTCGATGCTCACTTTGCTCTGCTGCTCACCAACCACGAAATGCAGCATGACAAATCCAGGCCACTGGCTCTCCTGAATGTCCACGACTGTGCTAGAGTCGATCTTCAGCCCCCCGCTCACTTCGGCACTGCGCACAAAATCCTGGGTCTGGAGGTCCTCCACCCGCTTCAGCTCCCCTGTAGCCAGCTGGATGATGGCGCCTTTCATGAAATGGGAGGGCAAATGGGAAGAGGTAATGGGGGGTGGCGTTGGCTCCTTGTCTGTGAAGATGGCTCTGGCCTGCGGGTCCAAACTTGATGCCATCAGGATCTCCGAGCCCATGGGCAGCAGGCCTGCATCAGTTCCAGTGGGCACCAGGTTGCCATTGGCTACAACCATTGCTTTGGGTAAAGGTCTATGTTTCACCGGTTCCTGATGGGACTGAGGGCAGAAGCCCCGGGCCTGGTTTTTCTCGGCCATCTCTGCTGGGTTCCTGGCTGCCCCTCGCCCCTCACCCTGATGGTCAGGGGTATGATGGGACAGGTTGAGGGGGCTAGGCTCATCCTTCCTCTGAGCTGCCACCACACGATAGTCCTGAGAAGCTAGAGCGCCAACCACCCGCTGGACCTCGAGGTCGGTGTCCGGGGTCCCTCGGTGTGCTGGCACTGCCACTTCTACCCGTGCAGTCTGAGAACCTGAAAACAACTGTCCGTCCACCACACATTCTGCCACTGGCACCGGTCCCTGGCCGTCGCCCTTGTTGCTGGGGGAGTCGAGGGCTTCGCTTTCCCGTCTTACTAAATTTCTCTCTCGCTGTCTCTGTCCGTTGGCAGGGGCTGCTTCCAGAGCAGGCTGGCCCTCCTGAGGGGTAAGAGCTGGGCTGGCACCAGTTGGAAGGGCTTCATGCAAGGTGTACCCAGCAGGTAGCCTGGACATCTGATAATAAATGGGCATCCGGCCTGGAGCGAGGTCCAGTGGCTGAGTACTGGAGTGATGTGGCAACTGCCCAGGTGGGGAGGTGGCAGAGGGGGTTTTGTTGAATGAGTGAGCCGGGGATGAAGCCTGGGGGGGAGGAGTGGTTCCTTCTGCCAGGAGCGAGGCATATGGCACGAAGTGTGGAAGGTGGGAAGTGGCAAGGTTGGCAGAAGGGGAAAGGAGGGGACTCGGTAGGAAGTTAGGTGGCACAGCATAGGGAAGGCTATAAGGAGACCCAATAAACTGCAGAGAGGTGGATGGGAGCTGAGCATAGTGGATTGGGGGATAGGGGATTCCTGGGTGTTGAATCAGTGAAGACGCTACATTAAATGTGGGGGGCAAAGGGCTCATGTTCACCACAGATGGGAGGCCAGTTGGGGAGAAGGTGGCAGGTGGCACAGCCACCTTATACAGCATGCCATACTGGTCCACCGTCAGGCCAGTGATGGCCTCAGCTCCATCACCCCCCAGGCTGACTCTGGCTCCTGCCTGGCTCTGCCCTGCCACCACAATCCCTCGGGACCACTCAGAGGCATCACTGGAGGGTGTGTGGTTAGTTGAGCAGCTCGTAGTTCTCCCCATATCCTCGCTGGTCACGGGGAGGTCTCGTTTCTTTGGTGGAAGGCATTCGTGACTCCTTTCATGAACAGGTTTCATATTGCTTTGTGATGTTCCTGGAGCCTGGAAGGGGTCGGCTTGCTCCTTGGGGCATCAGAAGGGGCTTCTCTGTGGCTCCCCTGAACCCTCTCTGCTGCTGGCTGGGGCGCCCACATCTGCTAGGGAACAAATCAGAGGCAAAGAAAAGTAACCTAGGGGTGAACCAAATCAAAGGAAACAGCAGAAACTGTGCCCACACAGGAAGATGTAACAAAGAGGACTACTGGAAAAAAGGAGGTATGAGAGAGGGGCAGACAAGGATGCTACCCTCCTTACTCATTCAGCCTAGGACATGAAAGAAACAGTCATAAAACCACAGAGCTACAAGGACAAGCATTCAACAAACCCAGAGACCAACAGCTGCATGATGAGTTGTGCCTCTGATGGGGACCTTGACTATTCTCAGCATTCTTCCCTAAGAGGGAATTGAACACATGGTCTCTGCTGCTGGCTCTTTCCTCCTAAGTTTCTCCTTTTGCCACCAAAGACTACTGTGCTATCTTCTTTCCTGAACATATGACCTCATCCTCACTTCCTTCTGCCAGCCTCATTTGGATTATGATCTCACCTATCCCCAGTCCACCACATCAGGCCTGATTAAACTCTCATTCTCTTTTGCCTCATATCACCACCATCTCAAGAACCCAGGTGTAAATAAGTACTCAGGTCTGCTTATGTCTTTCTTTTTTTAAACCTTGCTCCCTAAACCTGTTATGAACATGAGTATCTTCTTTGTTCCAGGAAATAACCACATTCAAACTTGGACTCTGTGGGGAGAGTGATTGTAATAGTGTTCTACCATTTATTTGTTTTTCCTCCTCCCCAAAGAGCAACAAAACTCGTCTGACCTCACATAGACTTTGCGTTCCCTAGTCTGGCAAGACTTCTTTTCTTCTCATTGACCACCTGCAATTTGCCTTCTTCATTCATTCCCTTTCCTTTTTCTTTTTGTGTTTTCTTTGGTCAATGGCTCCTTTTCCACTGAAGGTCTGCTCTAGGCACCGCTTCCTAAAATTCTGATTCCATTTCTCCAAATATGCCTGTTTGTTACTATCTTAGGTCTCTATGATTGGTAAGAAAGTTCTTTCTCCCCTTTCTCTTGTTGTCACCTTTCATACATGCTTTTGTCCATTGTCATAAGTATCTTTTTGGTCTGAACACTTCAATGCATATGAACTTTGTCACCTATTTCTTCCAATCAGGCTCCAGTGCTTTAGATCTGAAAAGAGATTTCTATATTACAGTCTGTTCTGTTTTCCACTGTTGAATCCCAGATTTTTTTTTTTTTTTTTTTTTTTGCAAAAAGGTATCCAAAGCTCCTGTAATACCTGAGCTTCCAATGGTGCTTCTGAGCAGCTGTAGTAAGAAGCAGTGTTCGCCCCGCTGGTGTGGGAGCCTAGAAAACAGACATAGGGATAAAGTAAGCAGGAGCCTCACCTCTGACCCCTCCCAGGAGCATCAAGAAAAGTAATTCAAAAGCCACAAAGACATTGAACTCCATGAATCTTCTCTAGAGGCAACAGCACATGTATCTGTAGGAAGACATCCCTGGAAAAAACTTCCCATGTCAAATCTCATTGTTTGCCTAAACATTAAATCCTTCATTCTCTACCTGTACCCCTTCCCCAAAGGTTAAATTTATTTCCAATCCCAATCTCAGGTAAATGCACAAATACAAGTGGAAGACTCAACACTGTTCCCAAGTGAACAACGGGAAGTGGGAAAAATCAACTTCACAGATTTCACTTTTATTCCGAGCTGATGAAAACACGGTTGTGGAGGTTATTTAAATGAGAAAAGCGGCACTAGAGAGAAAAGAACAATTATTTATGTTTCTGGGGCAGAAAAAGAGGTCAAGGGGGAGTTACTCAAGGGGAAGCCTGATTAACAGATTTTCAGGATTAAAAAAAAAAGGTCTCCTGTGTGTATGTAAAATTTCCTGAGTGACAACTCTGTACAAGTGCTGAATCAGGTAGGACAAAAATGAAAAACATTGCCTTGCTCCTCATGCCGCTAACCGTGGGAACACAAACTCCTGCCAAACTGTCAAAATCTGAATCCACACATGCCAGAAACATCAAGTGCTGAAGCACAGAACCTTCACCCCTGAAAACACACAAAGCAGTACTGACCAGGGCTCAGAAACTACCCATTATCCTGCGCAAGTCCTACGGAACCAAACTGAAGGCAACATTTCTCTCTTAAGATTGGCTCAGTGGGGGGATATATATATTAGTACAAGAAGGTGATGAGAGGAGACACCAAGGTGGAAAGACAAATTCTTAGTCCCACAAACACGAATCACACCAGGGCCACAAGTCGCGCAACCCTCCTTTGCTGGGCAGTTCCAGTAAAGGAAAAGCCGTCAGCTTTCTCCCTCGTGCCCGGCAAAAAACTGGGGTCACACCTTCAACCCTAGGCATGAGCCTGGCTCCCTGCAACTAAAACACTCAAGAAAATCACCTGCCTCCAGGTCACTGCGGGGTGAGCCAAACACAAGCTCCTGAAAGGGCTGCAAGAGGCAAAGGGTACCATTATAAACTTTTGAACAATAATAGATACAGAGGCAGAGCAGCCTCAAATACTGTAAGCAATAAAAAAATAAAATAAAAAAAGAGGCACAGGGTCTGCGGGAATGACAACAAAGGGCCCAGCCTGGGTGCCGGGTGCCCGCCACTCCAAACCCATTTCGGAATCGGAAACCTCGGCCTCTGGAGGGGCCCCCGGAGGGTTTCCCAAGGGGAAGCCGCAGCCTGCCACCCCGCTAACGGGGAAGGGGGGCTGCTCCAGAGAGGGTGCCAACGCTGCCAGCAGAGCCCAGGAACCAAGAGGCTGAACCCCGCCAGGGACCAGCCTTCGCGGGGGACGAGAGGTGCGCCCGCCTGGAGGAGAGGGGCTTGGAAGATCCTAGGGGGCTCGGCTTCCTGGGACCCCCCAACCCTGGCTCCAAAAAGGGTGGGGGCCGGGATGGGGAACTCGGCGTTTAGGGGGGGAGGGTCGTCCCTTCAAGCAGAGGGGCAGGGGCGAGGCCCGCAGGTGATGCTTCCTTGTTTGGGGGCCCCTTCCTGTCCCGAGGACCCGGGACACCCGGCCAGA
>NW_006285234.1:3057918-3068961 GCF_000327345.1 Myotis davidii | reverse complement strand
CAGACGGGAGGGGGCTGGCCATCTGCCTGTCACCTCCACGCCCGCTCCGAAGGGAAATGAAATCTTCCCCAGGGGGCGGGGTCACGTGAACGGGGCTGGGCCGGCCCCTCAGCTTGACCCCACAATGACCCCGCAGTCTTGCTACTCCAGGAAATTCGGGGTTCCTGAGCTGAATCCTGGGGTGTGGCCATTGGCGATCCCGGGCTTTCTGGGCCTGATTTCTTTTCTTTTCTTTCTTTTTTAAAATATATTTTTATTGATTTCAGAGAGGAAGGGAGAATGAGAGAGAAACATCAATCAATGATGAGAGAGAATCATTGATCGGCTACCCCCTGCAGCCCTCCCCCGGGGATGGAGCCTGCAACCCCTCTTTAAGGGCACATGCCTGGCTTGCAGGCTCCATGCCCAGTAGGGAGCGTGCAGGAGGTGGCACCATCAATGATTCTCTCTCATCATTGATATTTCTATTTCTCTCTCCCTCTCCCTTCCTCTCCGAAATCAATAAAATTATATTAAGAAAAAAAGACTTCAGAAACCTCTCTGAGGGAACCTAGGGGGAAAGTGAAACAAGCAATGGGAGATTTGTGAGAAATGAGAGGAAGGGGTTTAGTACAATGGAGAGCAGCTTAGTTTAATGGAAGAGGGCTTGACTATGTGATGCAATGTTAGGTCATCCTTCAATTGCCAATTAACTACTAGTCAACTTCATAGTAACATGTACTTCTGATTAACTTAACTAAAATAAAATGGACACCATTTGAATTTGTGCTTCAATTACAATACATCTATGCAAAAAAAAAAGTACTTCTGCATACAGACAAAAACAAACTAAACTGAGAAAAAAATACGTTTACCTGTTGGAGAGACATTGGATTCTGAGTTTATTTTTCACCTTGCAGTCTCTGCAAACTTTGTTCAATAAATAATCATTGCTTTTTGGCTGATTTAAAAAGTACTGACTGTGCCCTGGTCCCTTAGGAAAGTCATTTTACTACTTGACTTGGGTTTGCACTTCTGCAAAATGAGAAGCTTAAATTAAATGAAGGGGTGGGAGTAAAATGTAGATAGAAGAGCTCCAAAAATTTTAAGTTAAAAAAAACACGCAAACATGTACAGTGCAATATTATGTATTTAATGTTAAAAGACATAACATTATAGTTGCATAGGTATCTGTATAGAAAAGGAGTGGAAGGATGTGTAACAACTAGCTAATGCTGGTTATTTTGGGAGAGGAAAGTGGAATTGGATGGTGGCCGAAAGGAACAAAAAGAACTTACGTTATTCTTTGGATTTTTAATGAAAATATTACCTTACAAATATTAAAATAAGTTAAAATAAAAATAAAGAAATACAAATAAAGTGTATGACCTTTAAGATTCTTTCAAGGGAATCCTTAGATCTCAATTTCAATATTTTCTCACCTTGATGGGGACAAAGAATCATCAAAATTATTGAACTGCACACACACACACACACACACACACACACACCTTGTACCCATGGGTAAAACATAGTGAAGCTACTGATGTGTAGCCATCTAAATCAGAGGGCTTTGCTTCATGAATATTAATATTATTCATGATAGTCATCTCCCTCAGTTTGGCCAAGAAGGAAGTCCTGTGGTCACTCAGTGATTCCGTTTTAGCACTAGCTGGCATTCTGGTTTCTAGGTTCATTGCTTAGCTCACTAAACTGGCATTAAGATTATAAAACAGACCTCCTTGAACCATCCAGGTGTATTCAAGGGTAACTCATTTTTCCCAGATCAAGATACACACTCCAAGGTCTGTTTTTCAGACAAGTTGAAAGAGCAGACACGGGTAGACGCAAGCAAAAAAAAAAAATTTTGACTACCAGCCATTAATTACAATTACGTGGTGTAAAGGCATGTCTGGTAAAAAAAAAACAGGATGTTCTGATTGGTGAAACACAGGTGATTTCCTGGTTTGGTGCTGCAGTCGCAAAAGGGTGGGTCATCTCTCTGCTGTATCCTGTTTTAGAATTCTTTACTCCAAGCAATCCTGATTTCTTTGGTCGTACATATTGATGGTAGGAAGCTCCATAGTGTCCGTTTAACAGGAATAGTAGTGATAAGTAAACTAACATAGTTTTTAGACTTAAGACACTGAAATAACCAAATAACCAAAAGTTGCCTGATCTCTCTAAAAATCTGTATTATTCTCTGATATCTGGATAATTCTTTATGTAAGTTATTTCTATTAAGTAAACCTGGGGTCTTAAACACTGTAACTGGCTCAACAGATAGCTGTTGAATGAAATTTCGCAAAGATATCCCACACCGGGAGACCTTCCTTGCTAGTTCCTTTGCTCCCATTTCCTCATTTGTACTCTTACCTAGTTAACCTGCACGCTATCTGTTCTCAATCTCATCTGAGAGTCTTTCGTTTTATTTCACCAAGTTTTTTTTTCCTTCCCCCACAGAGTTTGAAGAACTGATGAACTGAAAGGAGATTTTAAAAGGTATTTGGGATACCTGGGGACTGGAGAATTAAACTGCAATGTTTTTTCCACCTCTTCGCTTCCCCTAGATTCATATTGAATCCCTGCGATGTGCGCAGATTGAATTTGTGTGATGGGAGAGCCTCAGCTACCCTGTTGGTAGGAAAATAACGACAAAACCCTGCCGGGCTGGTTTTGCTCCCTGAGCAGGCAGGAGTTTCAAACCAGCTCTCCGTGTTGCCTGTTTCCTCTTTGTGGTTTTTCTAGACCTGTACCACAGGCATGGAAAGCTCAGACCATTATCCCAGTTTGGTTTTATTTTTGGTGTTTTGTTTTTTGACGTTAAGGGATCAAACCAGAGAGAAGTACTTGTAACTTGGGAAACCATGTGTTGTCATAACAAGGGGAGGAGGTGGCATTTTTCATACTGTCGCATCTTCCTGCTTGTATGTTTTAGTATGTACAGGTGTCATGTTAGGAAAGGAGATTCATGCTAGCATGCCAGTGGCAGAAGACAACAACTAGCCTCAAGCATGTATTGAAATTATTGAGATACTGAGGGGATTTTAGCTTTCCCTAGGAACATGTTGGTGCCTGGCATTAGATGTCCAAATATGGAAACGTGCCATGTTTAAGCTTGTGTTTTATCTAGTTCTCTGAACAATTCTATGTCCTCATTCCCATGTGCTTTTAATGCTATGTGATCTCTTCCTATGGGGATTTCCCTTTCAAATTCATTAATATTTTATTTAGAAGGAGAACTTACAATTTCTCCGTAAGTGAGTAATATGTCCTGTGGGGAGGGGAATCACACGTTTTTGTCTGCTTCCATAGACACTTGCCAAAGACTTTCATGTTTGTCAGAAACTTCCTGCAGAACTCTCAAAAGTTCCAGCAAAAACACTGACGACTGGAATAAATTGGAGGAAACGTAAACCCCTATTTGATTGGCAGGAGTCATGTGGGTGGAATGGGTCCACGGAGAAGCAAGTGCAGCCAGGCCATTACCGAGCAGTCAGGAATTCATTCCATGGGGCTTGTTGAATGAATAAAGTGGATGTTGAGAAACTGGAGCTCCCATGACACTGATAAACTCTCTCTTTCTCTGGGAAACTTGCTCAGAGTTGCTGTGCCTTGTGGTGAAATCATGTTCGGCTCTGTCTTCAAAGCTGATCGCCTTCGGGTCAACTTGCAACTGGTTGTCAATCGCCTAAAACTCCTGGAAAGAAAGAAAAGTGAGTAATACTCCAGGCAGGCCAGCCAGCTGCCTCTCCGATCACTGTGCAATCTCCCCTCAACTCCAGTGCGCCGGCTGATATACCTCCTAAGACCTTACTATCCGACTTTGGAATTTATTTGTTTTCAAACTGTAAGAGAAAGTTTATTTAGAAAGTCACAGAGGTAGAAGTGAGCTGTAGAAATGTAGAAGAAATGGACTCAGGAAACATGTTACAGAGGCAAAGGAAGGGCCCTTGTAGCTTAGACGCAAGGGAAACACCAACTTCAGAATTAAAATAATGTTTCTGACTGGGGTGAATGTGGGAATGATTATTACAGTGATCAAATCATTAAAAAAATTTCCAGTGTCAGCTCTGTATCTTGACTCTATCAATATTGCTGTCTTGGTTTTGCAAGATGTTATCACTGGAGAAAACTCAGTCACGTGTACCCGGGGGCCTCTCCGTATTACTTCTTACAAACTTCAAGTGACTCTGCAATGATCTCAAAATGAAAAGTTTACATTCTTAAAATTTATTGTTGACAGTATTACAGATGTCCTCCCTCCCTCCCCCTTTTTCCCCTTTACCCAGTCCCTCCCCCTCCCCAGGTCTTCACCACAATATTGCCTGTGTCCACGGGCTATGCATGTATGTTCTTTGGTTAATCTCTTCCCTCCCCTCCCCTCTGAGACCTGTCAGTCTGTTCTATGCATCCATGCCTCTGGAAAAAAAAATTAATTTTTGAAATATGTTTCCAAAGGTTTAAAATGTAAAACAATATCCCGATTCCTGGACTTCTCTCCACCGAGGCAGAGAACTTTATATAGTCAAACCTTTTCAAATGTGCAGTAGCTATGAAGTTTGAACTCCCAGGCACATTTTTCTGAAAAGGATTCCTTATCCTTTTTCTTTTTTAAAAAAAATATATTTTATTGATTTTTTACAGAGGAGAAGGGAGAGAGATAGAGAGTCAGAAACATCGATGAGAGAGAAACATCAATGAGAGAGAAACATCGATCAGCCAGCCACCTCCTGCACATCCCCCACTGGGGATGTGCCCGCAACCCAGGTACATGCCCTTGACCAGAATCGAACCTGGGACCCTTCAGTCCGTAGGCCAACGCTCTATCCACTGAGCCAAACCGGTTTCGGTTCCTTATCCTTTTTCAAATATCACCACCACCCACGCCATTTCTTCCATCAAGTGACAGCTCAAGTGCATTACACTCATGCATAGAGGTAATACATGTTATCCTCTTTTTTTAAAAAATCTTCTATCTTTAAGTCCAACTTACTAGTATTTTCTGTTGCCTTTTGCTCTCTCCTCATTCCAGTGGGTCACATGAGTGGTTAACCCCTCGATAAGTAGAAAAACTGATGATTTCTGATTATGAGGAGGATTCCAGTGAAATAAGTATTGCATATAAATGCAGTTTTCTGAGTGCCCCCAGAAATCTAGGGTGTCCCCAAAAATGTATTGAGAAAGTATAAAGACTGAGTTTATTAAAATACATTTCATTTCAAAATTGAGCTATCAGCTGTCAAAGTGTATATACATTTTTTGGAACACCCTGTATAATTTATTGGTAGAGAGGTAGTAGCTACTCAAACTTTCAAATTGATTTTTAGGCATTACTTAGCCAAATCTTGGCAGCGGGTATTTGGGCATTATTTAGGTAATAGGGGCCTAAGGAAAGTACCCCAAATAAATGAAATTTAGCCAAATCCAGTGGTTCCCCTTTTGTTACCATGAACAATGAAGAGGACATTGATGACATCCACAGAACTTGTGAATTTTGAAATGCATGCTCACATATTCTTTTATTTGATCCTGATAATCCAGTGATACATATTATTATCCAGATAAGTTTTATACTCTTCTTACAAATGAAGAACTTTAAACAAGAAGTACCTGAGTGATTTGAGATAAATAAAGCAAATTATTTAATTAAATAATTTGTCTTATCTAAATTGATTTCTTTTTAAAAAAAATATTTTTATTGATTTCCAGAGAGGAAGGGAGAAGGAGAGAGAGAAAGAGAGAAACATCAATGATGAGAGAGAATCATTGATCGGCTGTTTCCTGGCACGCCTCCCACCAGGGATCGAGCCTGCCACCCCGGCGTGTGCCCTGACCGGGAATCCAACCATGAAAGCTCAACCACTGAGCCACAACAGCCGGGTTAAGTTGATTCTTTTTTTTTTAAAGGAGAGAATAATTTTGACCTTCCAGGGTTCTATTGGTAACACAAACTATAACCTGGACACACAATAAATGTTTGTTGATCTTAGGATGGGTGTAACAGCAGCTTAGCATTTATCTGAAACACATTCATTTTTCTAAGTGTGTGCTTTATGCTGCAGCCGAGCAGGCCCAGAAAGCAAGGAAGGAGGTCGCTGACCATCTGGCTGCTGGGAAAGATGAACGAGCTCGGGTCCGAGTGGAGCACATTATACGGGAAGACTACCTCGTGGAGGCCATGGAGATCCTGGAGCTGTATTGTGACCTGCTGCTGGCCCGGTTTAGCTTGATCCAGGCCACAAAGTGAGACTTATTGAACTGGCATTGTTTCGCAGGCTCAGAGGAGTGATAAGGCCTCCCTGCCCCCTATGGCTCTAACTTTTTGGGACTTTGTCTCTGCTTGAAAAGCATATGTCAGTCCAAAGAGCCATTTAAAAATAAACCAAATAGATGTCCTTCCCACCCCCCCCCCGGCCCCCGCACAAGCTGTAAAAATATAATATAAACTTGTAGTAGAAAAGTTGGAAAATACAGCCAAAAAGAATCCATGATCACCAAATCTGGAATGAGGATTTGGTTTTGGTATATTTCCTTTCAGTTTATATATGTATATTTATATGTATGTATGTGTGTATAAACACAAGTATATGTGTTATATACTTTTACATACATATATGTACATAGAAGTCCATATTCTAATTTCAGTTTAAAAATTTTATTATAACATTATATTTTGGACTTTGTCCATGGACTACCTTTGAAGCAGTGAAAGAGGGAAGCAGAAAGCCCCGAGTTTCATGATTTTGTGCTTTGCTTAGGGAACTGGATTCTGGTCTGGCTGAATCTGTGTCTACACTAATCTGGGCAGCTCCTCGACTCCGGTCAGAGGTGCCTGAGCTGAAAATAGTAAGTTTGATGAGTTTTAACTACATGTGCCGTGATTGTAAGTGAGAGTATCACTAATGTTACTCATTTAGACTTGGGGAATCCTATCCTCTCTTAAAGAATAACCCCCTCCAAAAGTATTTTCTTCTGTTAGTCTTCAAGTGAAAAATAAATACTGTTTGTAATGACAATGTGTGTGTAGGGGGGGAACCTTGCCTAAAAAAACAAAACTTGAAATTAAGTTTCTTTTATGTGGGAACGGGTGTCATAATTTATACGGTGTTTAGAATTAGAGGTTTATCAGATACTTAAAAACAAAGCAAAGTGCTCATTTGCCTTTATTATAATCCTCACCTGAGGTTTTTTTTTTTTCATTGATTTTCAGAGAGAGGGAATGATAGAGAGAAATATTATGTGAGAGAAATACAACGATTGGTTGCCTCCTGCACCCTTGACCGAAATCGAACTCGGGACCCTTTGGTCCGCAGGCTGATGCTCTATCCAAACTGGCTAGGACGCAAAGTGCTTATTTTGTTATTGTTGTTTGATGCTAAAAGAACATCATTCCAGGGAGGTAACATGAAAGTGGTTTTTGCTCTTTCGGTTGTTCTTTATCTAAAGCAAATCTGCCATAACTTGACGCATTTTGCCTTTCTTTCTTTCTTGGTGATGGTTTGCTGCAGGTATCTGATCAGCTGTGTGCAAAGTACAGCCAGGAGTATGGTCAGCTGTGCCGAACTACTGAGATTGGAACTGTCAGCTCTCGGGTAGTACCACTTCCAGAGGCACATTTTTCTAGACCAAGAAGTCTGGGAAAAGCTGGGCAAACTCAGAACACATAATTTTGTGTAGAGTGAAAGAATAATAGAAGTAATTTTTGCATTGGAGGCAGAGGGACTTGGATAAAGATCTTGGATTAGGGAGCTAAGATTTTTTTTTGCGGGGGGGGGGACTCAGATCTTTTAAATGGGTTCAAATATATGGTGATAGATAAGAACTAGATTTTTGGTGGTCAGCACCCTATAATGTATACAGATATCTATACTAATAAAAGGGTAATTGCTAATTAGGGTGGACATCCTTCCGGACAAAGCCGCAGCGGCTGCCTGAGGCTCAGGCAAGCTGCAAATGGTGGCTGCTGCTGCCTAGGGCTGGTCTGAGGCTCAGGCAGCCATGGTGGCCACCAGTGGCAGCAGCAGTGAGGTGATGGGAGTGGCGCCTTCCCCTGATTAGCCAGGTAGCCTCCAGCAGAGGGAGGCCAGACTGCAGCTTAGGCTGGGGGCCGAGGCAGAGGTGGTTAGGGGCAATCAGGCCAGCAGGGAGGCAAGGTAGGGGCGATCAGGCAGGCAGGCAGGCAGAGGGGTTAGGAGTCAGCAGTCTGGATTGGGAGAGGGATGTCTGTCTGCCCATTTAGGCCTGATCCCTGGGGCCTAAACCGGCAGTCAGACATACCCCGAGGGGTCCCAGATTGGAGAGGGTGCAGGCCTGGCTGAGGGACCCCCTGCCCCCCCATCCCACCTCCTGCACAAATTTCGTGCACCGGGCTTCTAGTGGATTTATAATGTTCTACACCTGAAACTTATATAATGTTAGTAACCAATGTTACCTCAATTAAGAAAAATTAGAGTAGCCCTGGCCAGTTTGACTCAGTGGTTAGAGTGTCGACCTGCATACCGAAGTATCTCAGGTTCAATTCCCAGGTAAGGGCATGTACCTCAGTTGCATATTCAATCCCCAGGGAGCGTGCGGGAGGCAAATAATCGATGTGTCTCTCTCACTTCAATGTTTCTTGCTCTCTTCCCTCCTTCCCCTTTCCTTCCACTTTCTCTAAAAATTAATGGAAAAAATATCCTCCCTCCTCAGGTGAGGATGAAAAACAAAACAGAAACTAGGGTCAATAAAACTGAGATGATTCTTTATTTTTTAAAATATATTTTTATTGACTTCAGAGAAGGGAGGAGAGAGATAGAAACATCAATGGTGAGAGAGAATCATTGATTGGCTGCCTCCTGCACGCCCCCTAGGCGGGGATCAAACCCTGAAACCTGGGCATGTGCCCTGACCAGGAATTGAACCCATGACTTCCTAGTTCATAGGTTGATGCTCAACCACTGAGCTATACCACCTGGCTGATTCTTTATTAAGAAAACATTCGTTTTCCTAAATGCAACTGGCCTAATAATACAAAAGAAGTTATTGAAACTTTGAAGTTTCAAATTTTGAACATCTTACATAATTCAGGACTGACATTCAGCTGGACACAGGCACCTGGCTGAAGTAGTTGTTTCAGGCTGTTGGACATTCTCATCACTCAGGGTATCCATTCTGATTCCTTAGTATCTTGCTGTACTGGTTGTTGTGTATGGTGAATATTATCTCTGACATAATTCAAATACTTGTCATAAAATCAGAATTCTTGATTCACAATATTTTTATGTCTATTTTTTTTCTCTTATTCTACTTGGTTTGAGGTTCCTTCACCCCAGGAAAGTGCTGTCTTATAAGGAGGGCCCCTCCTTGTTGTTGCTAAATTATATATCTTTTTTTTAAAAAATCCTCACCTGTGGATATGGTTTTCAATGATTATAGAGAAGAAGGAAGGGAGAGGGAGAGAGATGTGAGAGAGAAACATTGACATTGATGTGAGAGAGAAACATCTTACCAGTTGCTTCCCATATGCGCTCCGACAGGGGATTAAATCCACAACCTGGGTACATGCCCTGACCGGGAATCAGACCCTAGAGCAGCCGTGGGCAAACTACGGCCCATGGGCCAGATCCGGCCCGTTTGAAATGAATAAAACTATTGAAAAAAAAGACCGTACCCTTTTATGTAATGATGTTTACTTTGAATTTATATTAGTTCACACAAACACTCCATCCATGCTTTTGTTCCAGCCCTCCGGTCCAGTTTAAGAACCCATTGTGGCCCTCGAGTCAAAAAGTTTGCCCACCCCTGTCCTAGAGTCTTCTTTGCACGGCAAGATGCTCTAGCCTCGGCCAGGGCGCTAAGTTATATTTCTTTTTAAAATCATACATCTTAAATAACAGTGACCAGACAGATGAAGAGCAATGATGCAGAGATGAAAAATCACCTAAACTTTTGTTGTTTCTTATTTTGTAGGTGTGTGAGTGTGTGTGTGTGTGAGACCAACTCTTGTTATGTTCTTTATTTTGCAGCTAATGTGTAAATTAAATGTGAACAGTCCACCCCAGGTTTTAGTGGAACAGTATCTGATAGAAATTGCTAAGAACTATAATGTGCCATATAAATCCAAGGCAGCCATCATGGTGAGTACTTTCAAGAAGGGAGGATTGATTTAAAGCTGAGGTTTTTATTGTGCACTGGAAGATTTTTTTTTTTTCCTACTTATGAATGTGGCTCTCGGGGAAGCTGTCAGGATTGTAAATCAGGTGAAATTTGTACCTTTTCTCCGCCCACATACTTTTCCTAACAGAGTTTGACTTCTGGTAACCGTCAGATGACCCTTCTGAGTTGTTAACAATAGAAGAGAGGTAATAATAGTTAATAGTTATTAACAAATCTCATAAGCTTGTCGAGATGATTAAATGAGCTAATCCGTACAAAGGATTTAAATGCAATGCCTGGCCCATCACAGATGTAATCAAATTTTGCTTTTTATCATCATCATTATTATCACAGAAGGTGGATGAAGCTTCCACAGGGTGGTCATGGACTGTTTTAAGGCCAGAAGGATTTCTCCCTAATGCCTCTCAAATCACCTCGTATGGGAAGTGACTTATTTTAGCCATTGATAAAATTGTCTGTGGTAACTTTATAATGCAGGGGTCCTCAAACTACGGCCCGCGGGCCACATGCAAATACAAATATTGTATTTGTTCCCGTTTTGTTTTTTTACTGCAAAATAAGATATGTGCAGTGTGCATAGGAATTTGTTCATAGTTTTTTTTAAAAAAACTATAGTCCGGCCCTCCAACGGTCTGAGAGACAGTAAACTGGCCCCCTGTTTAAAAAGTTTGAGGACCCCTGTTATAAAGGATAACCTTGTCCTCAGGTACTAAACGTGTGCTTAGTGCAGGCATGAAGCCACAAGGGAAGTGTTCCCAGTGTGCTGCCTTCCAATGGATGAGCAGCGTGCATCATGTTGGGTTGTGGTTAAAGGGCACGCTTGTCTTTTCTGATGCTTTGCTCCTGATGGTTTCCTGATAGGGACTCTTTTACCCATTTTTTTTTTTCTCTTTAAGAGTTATATGT
>NW_006285234.1:3052793-3057890 GCF_000327345.1 Myotis davidii | reverse complement strand
TGGGGGGGGGGGGAAATGACACATTGTAAAAATAGAGATAATACCAAAAGGGACTGTGAAGAAGTAAACGCTACATGAAATGGTAGTCAAGATGTGCCCGAGGGCTCAGCCTTGGACCTCTTCTCTCTCTTCCTTACTCTCTAGGTGATTTTATCTAACATCCTGGTTTTCAATACCATCTTAATGGTGAGGACTTCTAGTCATACTAGTATATAGCTATGGCCTCTAGGCTGGTATGAACTCCATCCTCATATATCCACCCACTTTCTTGATATAAATACCTTTACTTGAATATTTCAGAGGCATCTCAAACTTAACATGTGCTCTTACCAGGTAAGACTTACCCCTTCCAAGAACCCATTCATTCTACAGTGCATGGGGATGCTAGGCTAGGGCAAAAAATCTCGATACCTCTTGACTCCCCCCTTTCTCTCAACTGCTAGCCCCCAACCAATCTTCAGCAAGTCCTGGTTATTCCACCTTCTACATATAGGCAGCATCCTGCCCCTTCTCACCATCTCCACTGACAGTATCCTGGGATAACCTGCACCAACCTCTTCCCTGGATGATTGCAAGAGGCTCTTCACTGTTTTTCCTGCTTCTCTACTCCTCTTCCTCATTCTTGGATGTTCAATGCAGCCTTCAGAGATCTGGTTAGTACCCAAGTCAGATGATGTCACACCTCTGCTTTTAAGTGCCCCTCCCCCCCCCAGCGGCTTTTTCTTTCACTTAGAATAATAGACAATGGCTTTCCTAGGACTGAGGAGGCTGCCCACACCCATTCTCAGTGTGAGGCCCTTATTAGCTGCCTTCTCTAAAATGTCCACCTCTTCCCTCTCCCTGCTTTATATTTTTTCTCTATCGCTCCTGTCTTTATCTAACACGCTTAGTGATCTTGTTTATTATCTGTCTCTCCCACTGGAATATCATCAGCTCCAGGAGGGCAGGGACGTTCGTCTGTT
The DNA here is from genome assembly GCF_000327345.1 of Myotis davidii. Lineage (NCBI taxonomy): Eukaryota > Metazoa > Chordata > Mammalia > Chiroptera > Vespertilionidae > Myotis > Myotis davidii. The sequence goes on along the minus strand of NW_006285234.1, from coordinate 3,056,928 downwards.
GCGTTCATCGTGGCATCCCCAGAACTGTGCCTGGTTTATAAGAGTTTACCCCTGATAAGATTCGCTACACGTTCTTGTAGACATCAGGATGCATGTTTAGGCTTAGCTCTGCATCGCTGGTGGACCACAGTGTCTGACCCCATAGGTACTCAGAACACAGTCATTGAAACAGGGGGAAAGGAGAAGCGTGTCTGGCAGAAAGCCCGAGGTTGCTGTGCACTGTCCCTGACTTACACTAGATTCTGTTTCCCGAGGGCAGGAGCCATGTCTCTTTGCTCACTGTTTCTTCCCCAGGGTTTTCCAAGGAGTTTGGCCTGTAGTAGGGATGCAATAAACAAATGTGTAATAAATCGAGGACCCGATATTATTCTCGCCCTCTTGCTTCAGGCGGAAGCCCCCGCAGACCCGGTTAGTGTTGGATTTACCGAGGAGGACAAGAAAGGCGCCCTTGACGGCGGTGGGGGAGCTGTAGCAGGACCTGGTGAACCAGTTCGGGCATCACCAATATCTGCGCCAGAGCCTCTACCTGTGCCTTCCTCTGTCCCTTGTTTCTCATCCCTTCCTCCGGGAAGACAGGTCAGTACGGCTAAGGAAGTTGAATCTGAAATGAGACTGTCAGTACTGCTAGCGTCTATTTCTAAATGGGCCTTTTGAGTGGAAAAATGATCTTTGTGAGGTTTTTTTTAAGGCAGTTATTTAGCTTATATTTAATGTGTTTTTGTGCTGAAATTCATGAGAAAATAGGGCCACATACAGCCTTTCATCAACCTCTGGACAATAGCACGGTATCGACTGCAAAGAACATTTGTGCGAGCTCGACAAATGTACAGTGATTTAGACTCGAATTGAAGATGAGATGTATTCAATTTATATGTAGTGAAAACAGTTTACTCTCATGCTGAAAACAGGATAAACATCTCATAACTTGGGTGTATATACAGATTTAGAGCGGTCAAATACCTAAAAAGTAAAGAGCCACAGGCATTCATTTTCTTCCCTCCTTGTTCCTTCAGGGTGAAGTAAAAAGAAATAGTTTTATTATTCATATCGGGCCCCATGGAGCTGTTTTTGAGATTTTATATTTTAGGCATAAACTCCTTGTTGAAATTATTTGTCTGAATTAACACCTTGTGTATTGTGCAGCTTCTACTTTTGGAGTGCAAGTCCTCTGGTTGTGTGTGTGTGTGTTAAATCTCACCCAAGAATATTTTTTCCTTTGAGTTTTAGAAAGAGTGGGAGGGAGAGAGGAAGGGAGGGGCCCCTGGGGAAAGAGAGAGAGAGAGAGAGAGAGAGAGAGAGAAAAACATCCATGTGAGAGAGACACATGGATTGGTTGCCTCTCACACAAACCTCAACTGGGGATCGAACCTGTAACCCTTTGGTTTGTGGGCCTAACCACTTGGCAACACCACCAAGGGCACAAGTCCTCGGATTTAAGAATAAAAAGAAGAATCACTAACTCTGCATGATGTTGCAGAAATGAAGGCAACCAGGTTTGCTAAAGTAATTGTGGTGATAGAAATATATTAGCCTCAGAAGCTACTGAGGGGGTTCATTCTATCCTAGGACAGAGTAACTACCAGATACTGCTAATAATGATTCTAAGTATTGTACTAATGTGTTTATTTGATTTTGGGCACTGTGTGGTAATAGGACAGTATCACAAAAGTTGGGGGTTGGGAAAATTAGCCTAAAATAATAAGTGCATGTATTGAAGTCTTATTACAAATCAAACGCAGCTCTGTCCTCTTTTTTTAAAAAATATATATTTTATTGCTTTTTTTACAGAGAGGAAGGGAGAGGGATAGAGAGCTGGACACATCGATGAGAGAGAAGCATTGATCAGCTGCCTCCCGCACATCCCCTACTGGGGATGTGTCTGCAACCCAGGTACATGCCCTTGATGGGAATCGAACCTGGGACCCTTCAGTCCCCAGGCTGACGCTCTATCCACTGAGCCAAGCCGGCTAGGGCAGCTCTGTCCTCTTTAGCTGTATTTTTAAGAATAACATTTCTGCCGAAACCGGTTTGGCTCAGTGGATGGAGCGTCGGCCTGCGGACTGAAAGGTCCCAGGTTCGATTCCGGTCAAGGGCATGTACCTGGGTTGCGGGCACCTCCCCAGTGGGAGATGTGCAGGAGGCAGCTGATCGATGTCTCTCTCTCATCGATGTTTCTAACTCTCTATCTCTCTCCCTTCCTCTCTGTAAAAAATCAATAAAATATATTAAAAAAAAGAGTAACATTTCTGTAAAAAAAAAAGAAGAAGAAAACTCTATGGAAAATTTAAAATATTCATAATTAGAACAATATACTGAACTTTTGCATACTCATCACTCATTTTCCACAGTTATCAACGTTCTGCTGCTCTTATTTCATCTACCTATTTCTTCCTAAGAGAGAAGGAATTTAAAGCAAATATTAGGCATTACATAATTTTACCTGTAAATACGTCAATATATATTTCTAACATGAACCCTTTGTTTTTATAATATAAAACAATGTCATTATGAAAGCTAACACATTGAAAAACAATTCCTTAATATCATATACTCAACCCATATTAAATTTCTCTGATTGCCTCAAAAATGCATTTTTACAGTTATTTTGTTGAAATCAAGACCTAAAAAGATCCACACATTATGTTCAGTTGATATGTCTCTTTAACTCTTTAATCTCTAATACTTCCTTTTCCCCACCTCTCCTTTTTCTTTTTTCTTTTTTTGGTATTATTTATTTGTTGGAGAAAGAATCCTCAGATTTTATTAAACTGAATCATTCTTCACAAGCAGCATTTCTAGACTGGAAGATAAAAGACTTCCCCATTCTTATATGAGGCCACAGGTGACAGAAGAAGCAAAAACTTGCCCTGGCTGGTGTGGCCCAATGGATAGAGTGTCGGCCTGCGGACTGAAGAGTCCCAGGTTCAATTTCAGTCAAGGGCACATCCCTGGGTTGCGGGCTTGATCCAGCTGGTCAATGACTCTTTCTCATCATTGATGCTTCTATCTCTCTATCCCTTTCCCTTCCTCTCTGAAATCAATAAAATATATTTAAAAAAAAGAAGAAGAAGCAAAAACCATACTCACTCCTAAGGCTGATTTCCAGAAGGCATCCGTACACTTTGCCTCACACAAGAAGGCAGCGTGATTGTGATAAAGTTCACTCACGTTAATTTTAAGAAATAGTTATTGAAGGCTTACTATGAACAAAATATGTGTTTGGAACTCAAACCAGTTGCTTCCCAGTGATCTTTCTTTTCTTTCAGAATGACTCCTTTAAGAATGATTTGCGTCCTATTCTGGTTCCTGGTAAGTATAAGGAATCCTGGTAGTAGCTGGAATTGCTTGATAGTCATGGAAGCTATTTCAGTTGTTATAAGACTGTCATTCCTCCATTGGTGAGAGAAGTTTATTAGCGATTTACCCGGAGTACAGAATGTTCCCTGATAATAGTTAACAATTTTCAAAGTGGATATGGATCTCAAACAGATCTTTAATACAGATAAAGTTTTAAAACCGCTACTGTACTAGATCATCTTGTCACATGTTTTGAATAATTGTGCCTTTTAAAAAAAATTCCAATTGCCCTTGAAGAAGATTGCCAACACAGTGTAACCATTACCACCATTTCCATGTTGGGAGAATTGTCTAATTTTCCAGCCTCTTATATGCTGTTTTTTCAAAAACATTAATAGCCTACTGTCTTTGAGGCTGGGATTTCATTCTGGGGGACATATTGTTGTGACTTTTTTTTTTCCTTTTTTTTTTATTATTAGTTAAGGTATAAATGTGTCCATCTTTATATCCAGACTAGCAATGTTGCCTCCTCTGCTCTACTTCTTCAATACCAGAGAAATTTCTTTCAAGATAGACTTAGAGAATGCTTTACTTAGATAGCCGTAGAGAGGAACTTATTAGAGTAGTCTTCACTCCATCTACCCATTATTTTCCTTTTTTCTTCCTCCTCCCTTGCACAATAATGACATCAGAGTCCAGGGATGCATGAAAAAAGAGTAGGTAGGTTTTTAGTACTAAGATAAATTTAGTCATTTTTTCCCAGAAGATGCGTTAACCTAATATGTTGTTTTATCCATTGATCTTAACCACAGACACAATTTTACCTGGAATGCTTTAG
>NW_006285234.1:3043677-3051710 GCF_000327345.1 Myotis davidii | reverse complement strand
ATAAACATTCATATTCTTTCTAGTTTTTATTCCCTGCTAAGTTCTATTGGACTATATATTAATGATTCTATGAGACTGGGTAAAGGAGAAGCTGAGAAAACAAGATGGCAGCATTAATTATATTTTTGTTTGTTTCTTGTGTAACTGGTATTTTTTGTTCATTTGTTTTTCTTTTCAAGAGACTATTTTTTAGAGCGGTTTTAGGTTTTTAGAAAAATGCCAAGGTTGGCTGCTTCAGGAAGAAGCTGAACATCTCTCTCTTTCCAGCCACTGGCTGCCAGAAACTCATGGAAGTGGATGATGAACGCAAACTTCGTATCTCTTATGAGAAGCGTATGGCCACAGAGGTTGCCGCTGCCCGGCTGAAGTGGCTTCATGGTTGAGTGTTGACCTATGAACCAGGAGGTTACGGTTCAATTCTGGGTCAGGGCACATGCCCGGGTGGTGGCCTCAATCCCTAGTGTGGGGTGTGCAGGAGGCAGCCGATCCATGATTCTCTCTCATCATTGATGTTTCTCTCTCTCTCTCCCTCTCCCTTCCTCTCTGAAATCAATTAAAAAAATATTTAAAAATTAAAATAAAATAAAAAGAAAGAAGTTGCTGAGGATGCTCTGGGTGAAGAATGAAAGGGTTATGTGATTCAAAGCAGAGGTGGGAATGACAAACCAGGCTTCCCCAAGAAGCAGGGTGTCTTCACCCACAGCTGTGTCTGTCTGCTGCTCAGGGGTGTTCCTGTTATAGAGGATGATGAACGCAAACTTCGTACCTTTTATGAGAAGCGTATGGCCACAGAGGTTGCCGCTGCCCGGCTGAAGTGGCTTGATGGTTGAGTGTTGACCTATGAACCAGGAGGTCACGGTTCAATTCTGGGTCAGGGCACATGCCCGGGTGGTGGGCTCAATCCCCAGTGTAGGCAACCAATTGATGTTTCTCTCACATCAATGTTAACCAATCAATGTTTCTCTCTCTCCCTTTCTCTCTCTAAAAAATATTTAAAAATTAAAATAAAATAAAAAGAAAGAAGTTGCTGAGGATGCTCTGGGTGAAGAATGAAAGGGTTATGTGATTCAAAGCAGAGGTGGGAATGACAAACCAGGCTTCCCCAAGAAGCAGGGTGTCTTCACCCACAGCTGTGTCTGTCTGCTGCTCAGGGGTGTTCCTGTTATAGACCCAGGAGGACTGGACAGAGAAAGTGCAGATCTGTTCAGGGCTACGTTGCAGATGCCAAACTCAGTGTTCTCAACTTGGTCATTGTTTTAAAAAGGGGAGAAAGATGTTCCTGATCTCATGTCGCCTGGGGCCCATAAGAATCCGGAAACTTTTCAATCTCGCTAAAGAAGATGATGTCTGCCTATATGTTGAGAGACAGCCCCTAAACAAAGAAGGCAAGGCCCTGGCCAGTGTGGCTCAGTTGGTGGAACATCGACCCATGCACTGAGCGGTGGAGGGTTCCATTCTGGTCAGAGCACATGCTTGGGCTGTGGGCTCGATCCTCAGTGGAGGGCGCGTGCGGGAGGCAGCCAATCGATGGTTCTCTCTATGGATGTTTGATTCATGTTGCTATCCTCTCCCTTTCTTCTCTTTCTAAAAAAATCAATAAAAAACATATTGAAGAAGAAGGAGGAGGAGGAGGAGGAGGAGGAGGAAAGAAACCTCAGACGAAAGCACCCAAGATTCAGTGTCTTGTGACTCCCAGTGTCCTGTGACTCCCAGTGTCCTGCAACACAAATGTCAGCGTGTTGCTCTGCAGAAACAACATCCTAAGAAAAAGAAGGAAGAGGCCACAGAAAGGCTGAAGAAAATGAAGAAGGCCAAAGAAAAGATTTGCCCCGAGTCTTCTCTGAGAGCTTCTACCCCTAAGTCCAATGCCAGTCAAAAATGAGACCTTTCTAAGGGGAACAAATACATAAGAACAATCATCAAATCTCAAAAGAAAAAGAAGAAAAAAGATAAATTTTTAAATGCGATTATTGGTGATGCAGGATCTTCCTTTCAGGATCCTAGGTTATATGCCCAGGAGAGTTTACAGTATTGCCCCTTTTGCATGCGAAAAGAGCGATACCTGAATACATAGTCTCTCTTTTAAAAAATCAGTTTTGTCTTGAATGTTTCATTCTAGGATTTTCCTCTCTGATAAAAAACACGTTTATTCAAAGAGTACTGGCTTGGCCCTGACCGGTTTGGAAGGATCTCTGAAATCCAAGGCTAGGGACTGACCCGCACCGCAAGCTGGCTGCCTCTCCTGGTAAATGCCTAGGAGTAAACGCCTCACCCCGCACCGGTTGGAATCATATAGATCCTCCTCTGGCACAGGTGAGGGGCTTCGTGGAGAAGCAGTTTGTGGTTGTCTGAACTGGGTACCAGGAATTGGCTGCCCCAGTTAGTAACCTGTCCTGACACTTTTTGGACTTCCCAGGCTAATCTTAAAGCAACTTGCCGGACTGACTATTTTAAAGAAACAAGGATGGGGCTCTGCACCTAAAGGAAAACAAAACTGGCCCTGGCCGGGTAGCTCAGTTGGTTAGAGCAGTTTTCCTGATACCCCAAGGTTAAGGGTTCAATCCCTGGTCAGAGCATATATAAGAATGAACCAATGAATGCATAAATAAGTGGAAAACAAATTAATGTTTCTCTCTCTTCCTTCCTCTCTTTATCTTTAATATCAATCAATAAAAATTTTTAAAGAGGAGAACAAAAGCAATTTGTGACCCTTTCAGGATCATACAGACTCATTTACAGCCTCATTTACAAACAAAGTCTAACTACTCCACATGCAAACATAACATGCATCTGATGCAAAACATCTCAGGTGGCACTTTGGGCTGCCTCTTTTAAAATATCTCTGAAGTTGCCCTAGCTGGTTTGGCTCAGTGGATAGAGCATCGGCCTGTGGACTGAAGGGTCCCAGGTTTGATTCCAGTCAAGGGCATGTACCTGGGTTGCGGGCACATCCCCAGTTGGGGGGTGTGCAGGAGGCAGCTGATTGATGTTTCTCTTTCATCAATGTTTCTAACTCTCTATCCCTCTCCCTTCCTCTCTGTCAAAATCAATAAAATATATATTTAAAAAAAATATCTCTGAAGCAAAGAAAGTGACTGGTTGAGCCTGATATCCTCTGGGCTTTGGCCTTTACTCTGAAGGAACATGTAATAGATCTCCTAATGTTCTTGGTAGGAGGTCAAAGAGTGTATGGCATTTTAATTTTTAGAATTTTTTTATATTTTATTGATTTTTTATAGAGAGGAAAGGAGAGGGATAGAGAGTTTGAAACATCGATGAGAGAGAAATATCGACCAGCTGCCTTCTGCACACCCCCTCCTGGGGATGTGCCAGCAACCAAGGTACATGCCCTTGACTGGAATCGAACCTGGAACCCTTCAGTCTGCAGGCCGACGCCCTATCCACTGAGCAAAACCGGCCAGGGCGGCATTTTAATTTTTTACTTCACTTCTGGCTTTTGTCATCACTGAAGGATTAATTCCTCAACCCTTTTCTCAGGCCAGGATAAATTGCGATTAGGCACCATGCTAAAAATAACTGTAAAAATCCCATTTGCAAGAGCATTACATACACAACAGAGCGACTCATTTCTCTCTGACTTTCAGGCTTATTTAGAGCTGCAGGCGATTCAGACCATAACAAAACAGGCCAGTGCAACTGCCTCTTGGACTTATGCCCCTGTATTTCCTACAGGGTTGTGTCGCCTCTTCACTCGCCTTTCTTGGCTGAGGTTTCTGGCACATGGAGAGTAGGAGTTCCCTGTGAAAGACCATATTTCTGCAGGGAGGGCTTTCCTCATCAGCTGTAAAGGTCAAATGGCTTCCGTTGGTGATACTCAGCCATTTAAGGGTCCCCCCTCCCCCCTCCAGTACTGCATATTCCAACTGCTTGTCATGTCTCTCAAAAGTCCTTTTCCACTGCTCTGGCTCCTAGTCATTGATCTCTCACCATCTCTGCTTTTTTTTTTTTTTTTTTTTTTGGAACTAGGATTTATCTACTGAGTAATAATATCATTGACTTTGTTTTGTATTTGAGGACTTTTAAAAAATCTAGTTTTCTTCAATGAGATCATCATTATCTGGAGAGTAGGGACAGTCTCTTTTGAAATGTCCATTATAGACTCTGTACCCACAGAACATGTGGTGTAGTGGAAAGAGTCAAGGCAACATGTTTGCTGAATGATTACTATATAGGCCAAAAGGTATATTCAAAGTTGAAAGGTCTAGACTGGAGTCTGGTCTCTGCTGTATGTAGGTGTGACAAATCATTCAATTTCTCTGAGCTTCTGTTTTCTCATGTCTAGACTGGGGATGATAATATTTATCCTAAAGAGAGCGAGTATTTATTGAGCTCTTCTAAGTAATTCAAGTGTATCAGCTCATTTAATTATCACAACAGCCTTAAGATGCCAATGCTACTATTAACTCCATTTACAGATGGGTACACTGAGGTTCAGAAGGGCTCAGATATATTAAGTAACTTGCTGTAAGTCACACAATAAAGAGAAGAAGAGCAGAGTTTTAAACCCTAAAAATCTACACCAGAAACCAACACTTTTTAATTACTATGCTATAGGATTAGTCATAAATAAATATTGGCTAGCTGAGGAAATCAGCCGAGATGGGAAGCACCTTACTCAGGGCACAAAGTGAGTTACACTCAGCCAGGACTGCCATTCAAGTGGTCTGACTCTTGGCCAAAAACTAAAGTTTTGTTTTTGTTGCTTGTTATTATTTGTTAAATTGTAATGCGCAGGTTATCAATAATAAACAAAACCATAAAAAATACTGATTTTTTCTCCTAACCATTATCTCTCCCTGGAAATTTGTTTCATTCTTTCAGGCTGTTGTTTCTTATTTATTTTTGTTTGTTTGTTTAAAAAAAAATTTTTTTTTAGGCTGTTGCTGTTTAAAAAACAAAAATCTCCTTAAGCATTTAGACCCGTAAAACTGCATTATCTTACAAGGACTTTTCCCCCAAAATGTAAAAAGTCTTATTTTTTTTTTAATACATTTTATTGAGTTTTTACAGAGAGGAAAGGAGAGAGATAGAGAGTCAGAAACATCGATGAGAGAGAAACATCGACCAGCTGCCTCCTGCACACTCCCCACTGGGGATGTGCCGGCAACCAAGGTACATGCCCTTGACCGGAATCGAACCTGGGACCCTTCAGTCCGCAGGCCGACGCTCTATCCACTGAGCCAAACCGGTTTCGGCTAAAAAGTCTTATTTTAAAAAATAAAAACACAGTATGCTCTTTGCAACAACAAAACATAATAAAGTAAAAATCCTCTAAATCCTATTCTCCGAAGACGAACATTTTTATATTTTAGTTTTATTCTTCCTATGTATATACAGTAGTAGGCACTTTTTACAAGCTCATTTATTCCATTTTGTAATATGTTTTAAAAAATCTGTATCTGTCAGTTCATGATCAAGTTAGACCTATAGCTTCATTTTTTTAAAAAATATATATTTTATTGATTTTTTATAGAGAGGAGGGGAGAGGGATAGAGAGTTAGAAACATAGATGAGAGCGAAACATTGACCAGCTGCCTCCTGCACACTTCCCACTGGGGATGTGCCTGCAACCAAGGTATAAGCCCTTGACTGGAATCGAACCTGGGACCCTTCAGTCTGCCGGCTGACGCTCTATCCACTGAGCCAAACCAGTTAGGGCTATAGCTTCATTTTTATTGGCTGCATAGTATTCCATTTCATTGATGTGCTGTGATTTATTTGAAATTTACCTGAAATTAGGAATTATGTTTGAGTAGGTGGGGAGTAAATCTTCCAAAATTTCAACTGCTAACCCCAGAAACTAAAGATCCCAGGATAATGATGACTATGCTATATATTTGGTCAATTGCTTTCGGTTTCAGTTGCATTAAAGGAGGAATTTGGTAATTATAAAGATAAATATGTTAAAAAATACATGAAGAGGTTTACATTTTATAATGTCTGCCCTTTCTCTTTAATTATCTTCCATTTGGAATGGTAGAAAAAAGCTCCTTCCTCTTTCTTAATAAGATGGTTTAACTGTTCTTTGGTGATTTCCAATGGTAAACATTTAAATTTGACTTCTAAGCGAATTTTTGTGACCTTGCAAATGGAATACTTTAACTGCTTTGCAACCTGCAAACTCCTTACTTTTATGGGAGTCTCAAACTGTAGTATTTTAGCATGTGTTCATGCATAGCTATACCTCAGAGGAAACCACTGCAAGACATAATTATGGTCTTCTAATTTTACACTAATACCAGTCAGCCCTCAGTATCTGTGGGGGATTGGTCCCAGGGCCCCCATGGATACCAAAATCCAAGGATGCTAAAATCCCTTATATAAAATAGCATAGTAATTGCCTATAATCTATGCGTATCCTTCCTTATGGTTTAAATCATCTCTAGATTACTTATAATACCTAATACCATGTAAATGCTACATAACTATCTGTCATGATGGATTGTTTAGGGAATAATGACAAAAAGTTGTACATATTTAGTTAGAGTCAACCATTATAGGCCTGACTACATAGTACACATCAGCAACAACCTAACATTTTTATTCCCACCTATTTTCCAGTCGTGGTTGGTTGAATCCTCCTGTGAGGAACCGAAGGGTACTGACGGTCAGCTGTACAACTAACTGTCCGTATTTACTAGCTTTGTGATCCAGAGTTGCACTGTATATTAGTGCATGGAGTGGGTATGAGGCAACTGAATTCCATAAGCATTCTGCTCCCCAAACCATTGCCCTTGGTGGATTCTATCCTGCCTGTGGGTGTGGGTGGGTGTGTAGCTTTAAAAAGAAAAGATTTTTTTAAAAATTGATTTTTAGAGAGGAGAGGGAGAGGGAGAGATAGAGAGAAACATGGATGGGCAGCCTCCTGCACGCCCCCTACCTGGGTATGTGCCCTGACTGGAAATCGAACCAGCAACCTTTTGGTCCACAGGATGACACCCAACCACAGCAGCTGGAGCAGGTACCCTTTTCTAATTTGCAAGGTGGCACGGTATACAGAACCCCAGGGGGACAGGAGAGGGACAGTCAGCATGTCAGTTTCTCTGAGCCTCAGTCTTGTTTGTAAAACTAAGTTATATATGCTTATCTAGTCTGACTCAGACTGTTGGGAGGTCAAGTTATATTATACATATGAAAACGCTTTTATAAGCAGTGTGTGATATCAATATTTAATAATAAAAAATAATTACTATTATTATGTCCTTGGCCTCCCCCGCCCCCACCTTGCCCCCAGCCACTTGGCATGCCCCAACAAGTGCAAGAACAAAATTGTACTCAGTTCCATTTCTGTAAAACCTTTTGACATTCCTGAATGAGCGCGGCTAAGGAAAGAGGCGCACACTCCTGGCTATGACAGGTCCTAAACTCCAGATTGGCGGTTATGTCGTTCTCGCTGGCATCTAACCAGGTACTGTACTTTATTTGCTTTGGCGGGTACTTCATTGCCAATACACCTGAAGGATTTTCGTTTAGGTAGGTCACCTTTCCTTTAAATGGGCCAAGACATCATGGTTGTCTTGCCGTTCACACGGAAAATATTTGTTATCAGGTGTTAGTAATTATTTATCAAGCCTGTAACCGTCCGGTTAGACTGTCTTTGGCTCAGGTCATTAGTTCATGAAGTCAGTCCGAAAGCCCATTCTACAAGGATTTTAGCTCTTTTGATATACGAGGAAATTGAGGCCCTAAGAGTTTAAACAACTCGTCCCATGCAGGTTGCGATGATAACTGGGCTTGGAAGCCATTCCTCTGTCATCCTCTAATTTTTAAAAATAAAATGTTGCAAGGATACCATAAAACCACAGAATCCAAGACCCCTTGGAGCACGTTCCTGACTTGAGCCTAAAGAGAAAGGTTTCAAAGGTGAGAGGAAAGAGTTTGGGAAACTCGTGCATTAGGACCGGCTCAGCCCGGCTCAGCGCTCCGGGGCCCCACCTGCTCCGCTTCTCCCACTTCCCAGGCTACCTTGCTAGCCCCGCCCCCTTCAGGTGGCCGGGTCGCTTCCTGGTGGC
>NW_006285234.1:3042116-3043321 GCF_000327345.1 Myotis davidii | reverse complement strand
GGGAGTGTGGGTTCCTGCTGCCACTGCTGCCGCCGCCCCCGGAGCTGCTGGTTTCATTCGAGGTTTCGGGCCGGTGAGTGTCACTCACAGCGCTAAGAGCATTTTGCTGCTTTTGCCTCACGCCTGCCGGGAGCGTTCGGCCGGAAGCTTCCCAGGGCTCCGGTCCCAGGCTGTGGGGGGTGAGAAGCGAGGACAGAGAGGCTGGGCCAGGAGGGGGCCCGGAGCCCCAGGGGCAGCTCCGACTTCTTGCTTGCGGACCCCGAGGCCCCGGACCGGGAGGCTGTGCGCACGACTGCGTTCCGCGCGGTGGAGTTGCCCGGCCGGTGCCCGCCTCCTTGGACCCATTGACTGGGTCGGGCTGCGACCCTTCTTTGAGGGCTCATTCGGGGAGCCACGTATCCACATTTTTGCATCTTGCACCCGAGTCAGGTCTTCCGTAGAACTCTTCGGCATCTCCACATGCTAAGTTAATTGCTGTCTGCACCTGCAGTGCCAGGAGTCCTCTCAGAAGCGGACGTCGGCCTCGCCTCCTCCTAATCTTCCGACCAACTTCTTTCCTAATTTTCCGTTGTGCGTGCGTGCGTGTGTGTGTGCAAACTCACCTTCCAGTGTACTGCTTACCCCTCTCTCACTCCCGATCCTGCGGACGTCCGTTTCTAACAATTCTCCCGATCTTCCCGACCGCCTGAAAGCGTCAGGGCGGTTGATTCTGTTTCCCTGTTCGGCTTTGGTGTAGGTAGGAGATCCGTCGAAGCACTCTGCTCGGAGTGTACTGGTGCAGTAAATGTTTATAAAGCTGATTAAATGGCTTTTGTGTGTGTGTGTGTGGCGGGGGGGCGGATAGGTAGGGAGGAGGCTGTCAGGTGTTTTCTCATGTGTGGAATCCCTTCTTGTGCCGAACGTTTAGCTTTTTGGTGCCTATGGACACTTAATGTATTTTCCTTGGTGTTATATGTCCTTGGGCGTGAAGATCTGCCTGTGAAGAAGAATCTTAATCTGATAAAGGTAGAAAGGAATGTAACTTTTTTTTTTTTTTTTTTGCTGCTGTAGGGATTAGTTCAGAGAACAGAGGGAGGAGTGAATGAAGATTTCTTAGTGATCTGCACTTTCAGGTGTTTCGCTGACCGGTTCTAAAATATACTTGGGTTTTCCTGGGAATAGTTGGATTTTAAATATTCACGTCCTCGGCTCCCGGTAATATTTGC
>NW_006285234.1:3020176-3024163 GCF_000327345.1 Myotis davidii | reverse complement strand
CCCCCCTCCCCCACCTTGCCCCCAGCCACTTGGCATGCCCCAGCAAGTGCAAGAACAAAATTGTACTCAGTTCCATTTCTGTAAAACCTTTTGACATTCCTGAATGAGCGCGGCTAAGGAAAGAGGCGCACACTCCTGGCTATGACAGGTCCTAAACTCCAGATTGGCGGTTATGTCGTTCTCGCTGGCATCTAACCAGGTACTGTACTTTATTTGCTTTGGCGGGTACTTCATTGCCAATACACCTGAAGGATTTTCGTTTAGGTAGGTCACCTTTCCTTTAAATGGGCCAAGACATCATGGTTGTCTTGCCGTTCACACGGAAAATATTTGTTATCAGGTGTTAGTAATTATTTATCAAGCCTGTAACCGTCCGGTTAGACTGTCTTTGGCTCAGGTCATTAGTTCATGAAGTCAGTCCGAAAGCCCATTCTACAAGGATTTTAGCTCTTTTGATATACGAGGAAATTGAGGCCCTAAGAGTTTAAACAACTCGTCCCATGCAGGTTGCGATGATAACTGGGCTTGGAAGCCATTCCTCTGTCATCCTCTAATTTTTAAAAATAAAATGTTGCAAGGATACCATAAAACCACAGAATCCAAGACCCCTTGGAGCACGTTCCTGACTTGAGCCTAAAGAGAAAGGTTTCAAAGGTGAGAGGAAAGAGTTTGGGAAACTCGTGCATTAGGACCGGCTCAGCCCGGCTCAGCGCTCCGGGGCCCCACCTGCTCCGCTTCTCCCACTTCCCAGGCTACCTTGCTAGCCCCGCCCCCTTCAGGTGGCCGGGTCGCTTCCTGGTGGCCCCGCCCCGCCCCGCCCCACCCAAGCGGAACCAATGTCCGTCGGCTCGAGGGTCAGCCGGATCTTTCTCGCTCAGACTCTTCGCAGCCGTGACTCGGCAGCAGCGTCTCGCGTCATCAGTGACAGCCCCGACCCTTGCTACGCTCTGCGTCGCTCTGCCCGGAGCAGTCACCTCCTCCTTGGCAAATAGTCCTCGGCAGGGTCCGAGTTTTCTTGGAGAACAGGAGAGGGGGGGCCCGAGAAGTTGCCGTCAGAGGACGCGGAGTCGACAAGGAGAAGAAGATAGGGACCGAGGTTTTTGCGGTGGGGCGCGAACTTAGTGAAACACTCCCTTCCTCCTAAGGATCCCTCCGCCCGCCGTAGCGGTGGTGTGGCCGAGGGAGCCGCCATTTTGGATGTTCGGTTCCTGCTGCCACTGCTGCCGCCGCCCCCGGAGCTGCTGGTTTCATTCGAGGTTTCGGGCCGGTGAGTGTCACTCACAGCGCTAAGAGCATTTTGCTGCTTTTGCCTCACGCCTGCCGGGAGCGTTCGGCCGGAAGCTTCCCAGGGCTCCGGTCCCAGGCTGTGGGGGGTGAGAAGCGAGGACAGAGAGGCTGGGCCAGGAGGGGGCCCGGAGCCCCAGGGGCAGCTCCGACTTCTTGCTTGCGGACCCCGAGGCCCCGGACCGGGAGGCTGTGCGCACGACTGCGTTCCGCGCGGTGGAGTTGCCCGGCCGGTGCCCGCCTCCTTGGACCCATTGACTGGGTCGGGCTGCGACCCTTCTTTGAGGGCTCATTCGGGGAGCCACGTATCCACATTTTTGCATCTTGCACCCGAGTCAGGTCTTCCGTAGAACTCTTCGGCATCTCCACATGCTAAGTTAATTGCTGTCTGCACCTGCAGTGCCAGGAGTCCTCTCAGAAGCGGACGTCGGCCTCGCCTCCTCCTAATCTTCCGACCAACTTCTTTCCTAATTTTCCGTTGTGCGTGCGTGCGTGTGTGTGTGCAAACTCACCTTCCAGTGTACTGCTTACCCCTCTCTCACTCCCGATCCTGCGGACGTCCGTTTCTAACAATTCTCCCGATCTTCCCGACCGCCTGAAAGCGTCAGGGCGGTTGATTCTGTTTCCCTGTTCGGCTTTGGTGTAGGTAGGAGATCCGTCGAAGCACTCTGCTCGGAGTGTACTGGTGCAGTAAATGTTTATAAAGCTGATTAAATGGCTTTTGTGTGTGTGTGTGGGGGGGGGTGTCCTCGGCTCCCGGTAATATTTGCCAGACTATATATATATCTATATATATATCTATATATATATCTATATATCTATATATCTATATCTATATCTATATCTATATCTATATCTATCTGTCTATCTATCTATCTATATATATATATGTTAACCTTCGGTTTAAAAATATAGATTCTCCAGGGGCCCGTAATCTCACCACTTTAAAAAATGTTTTTATTTATTTTGAGTGAGAGAGAGAGGAAGGGAGAGGGACGGGGTGGTAGAAACATCGGTGGCTGAATCCTGCACTCATCCCCACTGGGGATCAGGGCTCCTGCCCCGACCAGGAATCAAACCCGCGACCTCATGGTTCCTGGGTGGACGCTCAGCTGTTGAGCCTCACCGGCCGGGCATCACCACTTTTATTCTATGCTGAAGTAGGTTTGCAGTATAGCATGCTTGAATAAAAAGCATTTCACAGTAATTCTCTGATGGTTTCCCACATTTCAAGTTAGTATGTGTAATTGAATCACCTCTATGTCATCTTAGCCTGGGTTTTTACATTTTCAAAAGAGAAATAATTTATTTGAGATTACAGTCCAGTGACTGCTGAAACTAAAATGTATAACTTGAACTGGGGCAAATCTTTTAATTCTTCCAATTCATGTACAAATGCATTTTTCTTATCGTCAGGTTACCAGGTAGTACATTCCTGTACTGGTCATATGATGTCTCAGTAGAAGACTGAATGTTTTCATTGTCAACTCTTTTTTTAATATATTTTATTTATTTTTTACAGAGAGGAAGGGAGAGAGATAGAGAGGTAGAAACATCGATGAGAGAGAGACATCGATCAGCTGCCTCCTGCACATCTCCCACAGGGGATGTTGTGCCTGCAACCCAGGTACATGCCCTTGACCCGAATCGAACCTGGGACCCTTCAGTCCGCAGGCCGACACTCTATCCACTGAGCCAAACCGGTTTCAGCTGAATGTTTTCATTGTAAATAGTCAGTGTTCTTATTTGTTTTAAGGAGACTTTAAAAAAAAAATCTTAGTTACTATTTGTGTATTTACTCTGAAGCTATGGAGTTATTTATTTATTTTTGGTTTGAAGCAGGGGTGGGGAACTTCTGGCCCTTCATTTGGTCTGTCCCTGCCAAGGCAACCGCAGGCAGGGCTTGAAATGCAATAAATCTAGGAGCTTTTTTCATAGCAATATAAATTTATATTAAATTAATTAAATTAAAGCGAAAGATGTTATAAATATCCAAATGGCCCTTGGCAGAAAAAAGGTTCCCCACCCCTGATTTAAAGCAACTGTCAAATACCAAACATTGTGGAATACTCACTCATTTACTAAATATGTCCTTGTAGTTGCTACTGAAATGTTTCATCTCTGAGTTATAGGTTTAAAACAAGGTATTGGAAGAGCTATTAGATAGGTGTTATTTAACTCAGTTCATTTTGTGGCACACTGGTATTTAAATGTTTTGCACTCAGTTGGAGAAAGTGTCTTTTTGTCTTACAAATTATAAGCAAAATGGTGTTTAGTGTACTGTTGATTGATCAGAACAGACAGACTTGAATGTCTGCTTTGTCTAACCCTGTCGGATTTATACTTTATTGTTCAGGAAAGCTTAATTCATTTTCTTTTGGGAGCAGTTCTTTGGTCTGTTTCATTGACAGCAAGCTCTAGATTTGAGAGTGAAACTATAAAGTATAAAAATAGCCAGGAAAACCTTTGGTGACCTTCTATTTTTTAAAGTAGTCTTGAATGAAATCAATGGTGTACTGAAACAAAAACCCGGGTTTTTGTGATTTATGAAAACTTTTTATACCAATTGAGAAAGTTGAACAAGTATTTTTCAAAAGGTTTGTTTTTTTTTTGTTAATTCTTACCTGAGGATATTTTCCCATTGATTTTTTTAGAGAGATCTGAAGGGAGGGGGAAGACTCAGAGAGAAACAATTGGTTGCCC
>NW_006285234.1:3012080-3020137 GCF_000327345.1 Myotis davidii | reverse complement strand
ATCAGGGGGGGATTGAACCTGAAACCAAGGATGTACCTTTGCCCAGGATTGAATATAAGAGCATAGATAAATCGACATGTTCTCCTAATTTTAAAAACTGACCGGATCCTTCAGTACTTGTGCTTTATCCACTGAGAAAATTGGCTAGGGCTCAAAAGATTATTTTTAATTAAAAAATTGAATTGGGAAGCTACTTACCAAAACAGATTTTTGAAATGCTTAATTCCTATTTGATGAGGATTTAAAGTTTTGTGTATACAGAGGGACTTAATTGATATCAAAAATTTTAAATTATTATTGGGTTTAGTGTCAGAAAATCTACAATAACTTTTCTTCAAACTCCAACAACTTGTTTAGCTGTTTTTGGTGTTTGTGATTCAATCTTTATTTGCTTTCTTTTATCCCTTTGTTAAGTTTATTCAGTTTCTTTCATTCAGGTTAATATTTAAAGTAGAAAGCAATTTTAACATTAGGAGAATATGTAGATATATCTAACTTCTTATATTTCTTGGCTTATAGGATTTGAAAATCATCTTTGTCAAACAGCAGAATATTTTCATTTGCCTTTTTGCATAGAAAATATTATTTTTTTGTAAAGGCAGTCATTTCTGTCTTTAAAATATTTGTAGTGTAAGATTTTTTCTTCACTGAAGGAGTAGCACAACACACTGAATTTGGTATGAATTCTGGTTACTAGAACAGTCATATCCATGTTTGAAGGGCCCTGAAGTAAGTAAGTAAATAAATAAAAAAAACATACTTGCCAAACTTTAGTCAGCATCAACTAACATTTGTGTAAAAGTGCAAGGTTTAGGATAATGTGATTGAAACGAGAAATGCTTTTTTATCACAAGGTACTTAGAAGTTTTGTGTGTGTGTTTGTGTGGTTTTGTTTTGTTTTTGTTTTTTGGCCCACTTAAACTATTGGAATGAGAAAATTATTAGTAAGTTATAAATGTCAGTGAAAAATAGACTTAGAAGGAAAGAAATTCGTTTTTTAAAAGGTGGAGAAGATATTTGTGACTTTTGTACCTTATGAATATTTAAAGACATCTTAAAGGCAAGTAGTTTTTACCCCCCTTTCTCTGTTGTTACAGAGTGACAGTCACTGTGTAACCTGATATAAAGTTGCTTTGCTCACTCCAGCTTGCTTGTTGTAGCTGACTATATTTTCATTGTACCAACCATCCTTGCCTTTTCAGCTTGTCTGGCTTTGAGGTTAATGTTATGGATTCTTGGGAAGAGTAAATATGAGAAAGACATGAACCTAAATCTTTGGAACTGTAAAATTTTTGCACATCCCTTTTCACAAGTCTTTGGGTTAAAATAAAGACTGCCATAGAATAGATGTACAGTATTTGGTTATAAGATCTAACTTGTAAATGACCACACAGTTGTACACCTCGAAGTAAAAGAAGTTCCATTAGTGTCTTTACAGCTCAATTTAGTGAAACTATTTACTAAACCTCACTATTGGGAAATTGTTCAGTGTTAAGCTGAAGAAAAGGAAGGGAAGATAATTTTTTTTTATTTCTTGTTAGAAGTCTGCACAAAAGATTTGGTTCCTTTCTCACTTTATGAAAAATTTGAAAACATGATACTTTAAAAATATGGTCAAAATACTGGTTTGGATAAATGCTGAAACTAACTGAAAATAATTAGGCACATTGTGTAGAGTAATTGAACCTTTGCTGGTATTAGGCTTTTTTGTATGATCATTGAAGGAAAGTATTGTTAAGAGGAAAGAACCTTTTTTTCTGATAGTACCCAATGTATGTGGTGTTTTATAAATGTGTATCTCTTCCAGTTAATGCTTGACCTCTCTATTTTTTTTAGAAACTTTCCATGATGAAAGCTTAATAAATGATGATTATTTTAGAAAGTAGAATGAGGAAGTAGCTTACAATCTGATTTTATTAGCATCTAGTGGTATTATTTTTATTTACATATACCGAAGTTTTTACTCTTCCTTGAATACTCCATGTTCTTTCATTCTCCTTATACCTGTTCTTCCTATACCTGGAATCTCTCCCTCCACCAGTGAACCTGTTCTTCCTTCTCTCTATACCCCTAGGCAAAGAGGTACAGGCCTTTTTTAGTACTTATTGTCTACTTTCCCTATATCTTCAGAAGATAAGAACCATCTAATTTGTACTATCCCTAGTACATAGCACAGTGCCTGATACTTAGTAGCTACTCTGTGGAATAGATTATATGAATGAAAATAATATGAAAAAAATTGTTCAGGTGCTCCACCATATGGTAATTGGTTGGTGCTAGAGCCAAAAGCTGTCAGGGTGCTGAGTTAATTATGCGAATCTACTGCAGGTCATTTACTTGTGACTGATAGAGTTGATGTCATTGCAGTTGATTTTCAGGTGTAGAAAATATATACAAAACTTTATCTTCACGTCTTTGAAAAATTATTTAATTCTGAAATATTATCCTTTACTTTTTTTGATTTACTCAGACTCAGCAGACAGCAAAGAAATCTACTCTTCCTGCCACCTTTTTTTCTTTTGAATGTCTATTATGTAATTTATTATGCTAAGGAAACTAATAGTGAATTGAGAGAACTTCAGTTTCCCCCCACCCTGAAATGGAAATATGTTGGTAGTTCATTGATTTGTTACTGACACTCCCTTAGTGTTTGAATAATCTACTTTTATAGTGCTGAGGGTTTTTGTTTTTTCATCTATCATCTTAACTTACAAAATAATAGGTATCCATTGTAATAAGTGAACAAAAATTTTAAAGACACACTTTAAAAATATTTTTATTGATTTCAGAGAGGAAGGGGGGGAGAGAGAGAGAGAGAGAGAGAGAGAGAGAGAGAAAGAGAGAGAGAAATCAGTGATGAGAGAATCCTTGATTGGCTGCCTCCTGCAAGATCTAGCTTTTTTTAAAAATATATATATATTTTATTGATTTTTTACAGAGAGGAGGGGAGAGGGACAGAGAGCTAGAAACATCGATGAGAGAGAAACATCGATCAGCTGCCTCCTGCACACCTACTGGGGATGTGCCCGCAACCCAGGTACATGCCCTTGACCGGAATCGAACCTGGGACCTTTTAGTCCACAGGCCAACACTCTATCCACTGAGCCAAACCGGTTTTGGCAGGGCAAGCTTTTTTTAATATGTTTTTGGCCACACTGGGAATTGACCCCACAAGTTGGGCATTTGCCCTGACTGGGAATCGAACCATGACCTCCTGGTTCATAGGTTGATGCTCAACCACTGAGCCAAGCTGGCTGGGCTAAAGACATACTTTTAAGAAAGTTATTAATTTCCGTCCTAGCTGGTTTGGCTCAGTGGGTAGAGTGTTGGCCTGTGGTCTAAAGGGTCCTCGGTTCGATTCTGGTCAAGGGCACATGCCCAGGTTGCAGGCTGAGTCTCCAGTGGGGAGCATGCAGGAAGCAGCCAATCAATGATTCTCTCTCATCATTGATGTTTCTATCTCTCTCTCCCACTACCTTCCTCTCTGAAATCAGTAAAAATATTTTTTTTTAAAAAGAAAGCTATTCATTTCCCTCAACCCCTTTATTATTACTTCCTAGCCATTTTACCAGTTTATAGGTATACCTCATTATTTCTCTCCATGCTTTGGTCAATTACTGTAGACACTTACATAAGTGTACATATGTAGTGCTTCTTTGTTTTTATATTACTCTGTAAGAGGCTTTTCTTAACACATCATGGTCAGTAAATATAATTCTATTTTGTTCTTTTAAACACCGCTGTTATATCTCACAGTATAGATGTACTATATATAATTTATTCAGCTATTTTTATGTGGACATTCAGGTTCTTTTTTAGATTTTGCTACCACAGTGTTACAGTGAATATCCTTGTACATACTGTATTACCTTATTTGCTGATGCTTTTATTTCTGCAAATAGGATCTCCAAGATGGGATTTCTGGGTTAAAGAAATTATATTTTACATGTTATTGTCAGATTACTTTCTAAATAGGATGTCATAATTTCCACCCCTACAGGCAGTGGGTTTTCCATATTGTCACATCGTTAGATGTAATTATTTAATTTTTACTGGACTCCTATGTGATAAATGGTTTCTCAGTTTTATTTTAAATTTAATTTCCCTGACTGTTACTGGAGCTAGCTTTTTTTTTCCCCGTTAATCCTCAGTTGAGAATATTTTCCCATTGATATTTTTAGAATGGGGAGGGGCTGCGGGAGAGAAACATTGAGTTCAAGGAGATGCACATTGATTGATTGCCTCCTGCACACACAGGCCAGGGCTGGGGATCGAGCCTGCTACCCAGGTATGTGCCCTTGACCAGGAATCCAATCCTCGACCTTCGACCCGACCCTTCTGTGCTAAGGCCAATGCTCTAACCAATGAGTACACCAGCCAGGGCAAGAGCTAGCTTTTTTGGTTGTTGTTAATCCCCACCCGAGGATATTTTCCCATTGATTTTTAGAGAGAAAGAAGGGATGGGGAGAGACAGCGAGAGAGAAACATCGATGTGAGAGAGACACATTGATTGGTTGCCTCCTATGTGCACCCTGACCAGGGCTGGGGACTGAGCCTACAGCCGAGGTATGTGCCTTTGATTGGAATCGAACCTGGGACCCTTCGGTCCACAGGCCGATACTTTATCCACCAAGCCAAACCAGCTAGGACAAGAGCTAGCTTTTTTTGATTTTTTTTAAAATTCCGATTTCCTTTATTGAGAATTGTCTATTTATGTTTTTGGTTCATTTTTAAGTTTTTCTCCTTATCTTGTAGGAACACCTTATAGTATATAAACTCTTTGTTGTATGACACATGTATTTATTCATCTGGAATTAACTTTATACGGTATGAAGAGTGTGTGGGGGTCTTAGGATTTTTCTTTGTATAGAGAGCCAACTGTGTCAGGCCTAAATAAACCATTCTTTAAAAAAACGCGTTTGATAATTTTCTTTTAAAAATGTTTTATTGACTTTAGAGAAAGAGGAAGGGAGGGGAGAGAGAGAAAGAGAGAGAGAGAAACATTGATGAGAGATAACCATTGATCGGCTGCCTCCTGCACTCCTCGTACTGGGGATGGAACTGGGAACCCTGCGTATTTGCCCTGCCTGGGAAGCCAACTGGCAGCCTCTTGGTGTCAGGAGATAACGCTCAACCACTGTGCCACACCAGCCGGGCTAAGTAAACCATTCTTTCCTCAATGAACTAAATACCACGATATCATATATCAAGTTCCCATATATATTTATTTTATTTCTGGATGTTCTGTTTTTCTCTACCTGTGGTATTATTTTACTGTTTTGAATGTATCAAATTTATAGAAAGTTACACTTTATTAAGAAAAGCTCCTATCACTGTACTTTTAAAATTTCTCAATTATTTTTTTTCCTAGTTAAAACAATAATTTTATTGCTTGAGTACATAGACATTTTATGCAACCAAGGCAGAGGCCGTGGATGACTATTCTTAAACATTTATCCTTATATCTATGTTGACTGAAAATAATTTTGTTGAGTTCAGAAAACCTCAAAAGGTCCACTGTTTGGATTGCATTATATTCATATTAATTTTGGGAGGTGTGACATTTTTTTAATGATGATAATTTTTCTTTATTTTGATGAATTCCCATTTGTTCAGGTCTGGTTTTAGCTTTAGGTCCTTCAGTAAAGGTTTCATTGATTTAATACTTTTCTTCACCTAGTTCCTATACCTTTAATGCTAAATTTATTCCTAGATATTTTATAGTTTTTGACACTGTTGTCAAGGGACTTTCCCCCTTCCTAACTAATGTCAGAAACGTGGGTTAAAAAAGGTTCTTTAATTTCCTATAACCTCCCCCTGCCTTCCCTAGCCCTTTCTTGGTATCCTGAATTAACAGAACTTGGATTCATGAAGAATATGCAAGGGAAAATTTATCTTAGTATTAAATCACTTATTAATAAACTTTTTAATGCCATCCTGTAGAAAAATAGGCAGATAAATGTGACGCCCTCAGCTGCTCATAGCTCTCCGCTGCTAGTAGTTCGTGCCCCACCCACCGTGAGAGCTGCTGCTCATTTGGTTGTGACGCCGTTAAGGCGTCAAGACCACAGCCTTTTATGATATAGACTGCTTGGCCTTTACTGCTTTTCATGCAGCTTAATGCAGTTGAATTGTTCACTAGGTGTATTTGCATTTACATAGAGCTACTTTTACAATCTCAGGTTTGGCCCTGACTGGTTTGGCTCAGTGGATAGCATCAGCCTGTGGACTGAAGGGTCCCAGGTTCGATTCCAGGCAAGGGCATGTACCTTGCTGGCACATCCCCGGTAGGGGGTTTGCAGGAGGCAGCTGATTGATGTTTCTCTCTCATCAATGTTTCTAGCTCTCTATCCCTCTCCCTTCCTCTCTGTAAAAAAATCAATAAAACATATTAAAAATAAATAAATAAAATCTCAGGTTTGGTGAATGGATAATTAAGCATATTAATTACTGTGGTATTTTAGGGAGAATAGAGCTTAAGACCTTTTAGAGCAGTGGTTCTCAACCTTCCTAATGCCATGACCCTATAATACAGTTCCTCTTTTTGTGCTGACCCCCAATTTCATTGTTACAAATTGAACATAATTAAAGCATAGTGATTAATCACAAAAACAATATGTAATTATATATGTGTTTTCCAATGGTCTTAGGTGACCCCTGTGAAAGGGTCGTTTGGCCCCCAAAGGGGTCGCGACCCACAGGTTGAGAACCGATGTTTTAGAGGGATGCCAGCTAGTTGCCTAGACAGTATGGTGGTATCTCAATGTGGTGGAACATTTCACAGCCTACTCCTTAGCCTTGAAGATCCAGAAATTTCACTATTTCACTTAGGGATGATTCAGCCTAAGCAAACTCACTGGTGTGTAAGTTAGAATGACAGTGTTGTGATTCACAAGGGGCTAGGCATTTCTACTGAATTACCTGTATCAGCTTTCCAGGGCATCCTGTTCCTTGTAGGGAGGTACTTGGGAGGCAAGTACGTACTTGAGAAGGCTGTTAATACTCAGAAAGTTACTTTGTGAGCCTGAGACCAAAGCGTATAAAGTTGGGTGGTCTTGAGTGTTTCATCCTTCCAGGCCATAGTTAAAACCTGATGAAAGAACTATCCCTGTCCCACATGGAGTTTGCCTCTCAGTGACCAAAATACTTATCTCCAAATTTAATCTCTCATTCATTAGTGATGTACTAACTCCTGTCTCCCCATTTCTTCATTCTGTAGAACATTTCCCTTCTATAAATACATTTCTTCATACAGGGAAAATAGATCTGTATGTACTACTGCTCTCGCACCCCCAGAAAGAAAAACACAAAGACAGTGAAAAAAAACTTGCTAAGTTAATTAATGACAGTTGGTACCTATAAGATAATATTAGAAAGTAAAAGTCTGATTGAAGCATAACACTATTGATTAATTGGTGTAAGCTTAATAGCTTTCCTAACTATTAAGTGGTCTTATTTTGGTCATAGATTTTGCGAGTTGTAAATGCATTAAAGGCATATATATATATACACCGACACACACACACACACACACACACACATGCACACACACACACATACCCATACACACACATATGTATGTATATATATATTTCCCCAAAATGTATATACATACTTTGAATAATTATAAAGGCAGTGTTTATTAAAGTACATTTCATTTTCAAAATTGAGCTATCAGCCGTTAAAGTGTGTGTGTGTGTGTGTGTGTGTGTGTGTATGGAATAAAAATCTGAAATAGGGCTTCTATATGGAGCATAATATAAAAATAATAGTCTGTATGGAGAATGTGAGAAAGAAAGCATGGAACCTTTTTTTGGAGCATTTTGCTTAGTGTTAACTTAGGTCCCTTCAGCATTCTCAGCCATACTTATAAATCTGTGACTAGATGTTATACAGTAACATTGGCAAAATTAATTGAAATCTAATTTCTTAAATCTTACAGTTTAGTAAGAAAGAATTCAAGTATAGTCTTTGTGTTGGGTAGAAAAGGAGGTAATTTTAATCTTGAAAATTTGCCTTTAATTTAGAATTCTCTTTAGATTTAGAGCTCAGAACAC
>NW_006285234.1:3006970-3012002 GCF_000327345.1 Myotis davidii | reverse complement strand
AAGAAGGACCACATAGCAGCAGGAGCCAATTTTTTTTTGGTTATATGTTCTTGACTTTTGGCTGTCAGTCGCTCACACAGCCCAGTAGAGTGAACTCAGAAGTAGGAAGAATGTTAACTGACCAGGGTTGAGTTCTGATGCCTTTCTCACAGCTGAAGACTTGGTGATTGTTTTTGTCTCTTCTGTTTAAAATTTTATTTCCTGTAATCATTTATCATTTGATTATTCTTTTGCTACCACAGTGTTACAGTGAATATCCTTGTACATACTGTATTACCTTATTTGCTGATGGTAGAAGAGAGAGGGAAAGACAGAGGGAAACATTGATGTGAGAGAAACAACACTGATTGGTTGCCTCCTGCATGAGCCCTGAACAGGGTCCCAGCCAGGGAGGAGCCTGCAACCAAAGTATGTGCCTTGATCAGAATCAAACCTGGGACCCTTCGGTCTGTGGGCCGACACTCTATCCACTGAGCCAAACCTGCTAGTGCTTAAATATATTTTTACTAGAGGCCTGGTGCATGAAAATTGTGCACAGGGTAGGGGCGGGTCCCTCAGCCCGGCTTGCACCCTCTTGCAGTCCGGGACCCCTTGAGGGATGTCGGCCTGCCAGCTTAGGCCCTCTCCCCCTAGGGATTAAGCCGGCAGTCAGACATTCCTCTCACAGTCGGGACCCCTTGCTCCTTACCGCCTATCTGCAGCGGAGGTGGGAGCCGGGCTTCTGACTGAGCAGTGCTTCTCCTGTGGGAGCACACTGACCACCAGGGGCCAGCTCCTACGTTGAGCGTCTTCCCCCTGGTGGTCAGTGCCCGTCGTAGCTACTGGTTGTTCTGCGTTTGGTTGATTTGCATATTAGGGTTTAATTATATAGGATTGTTTCAGAGAGGAAGAGAGAGAGAGAGAGAGACACACATCAATGATGAGAGAGAATCATCGATAGGCTGCTTCCTGCACTCCCCCTACTGGGGATTGAGGCCACAACCCATGAATCAAATGGTGATCTCCTGGTTACAAAAGTCGACCCTCAACCACTGAGCCACATTGATTTTTTTAGAGACAGTGGAAGGGAAGAAAGAGAAACATCGATTGGTTGCCTCCTGCACAGGTCCCGATCAAGGCAACCAAAGTGACCAATGTGGGGATCAAACCCGCAACCCAAGCAAGAGCCCTTGACCAGGAATCGAGCCATTTGGTGAGTGGGCTGATGCTCTAACCACAAAGTCACACCGGCTAGGGCTTATTTAAAATTTCTTATAGGATAAAAATTTATAATGTAAGGGCACAAATGTTTATTTTTTTAATTGTAAGAACAGCCTGAAATCTAGCCTCATAACAAATTTTCTATTTTACAGTATAGTATTGTTAACTAGGCACAATGTTGTATAGGATAGCTCTAGAATTTATTAATCTTGCTATTATGCTATTTGAATGCTTGTTTCTGCTATATATAGGTTTTATTTATTTGTTTTTTGTTTTGCTGTTTTAGTTTCTTCCCTTGCTGTTAGGTTACATTTTAAACTATCATTAGTGTCCTTTTCTAAAACAGCTTTTATCTCCTGGCCCCCCACCCTTCTCTCTTTCCCCTTCAGCTTTCTAATTTGTTCTGGTCTGGAACAGGCTGAACAAGGACCTTGAGAACCTTTGTCAAGTAGATGTTTTAGTGCGTTGATGTTTAGTATGTCTCTTTATGTACTGGTTGCACAAGATTATAAAAATGATTTGGATTCTCAGCTATGTTCTGTATAGCTGAAGCATTCCATCCCATTCATACCTTATTTTCTTTAAGAAGATAAACGTTATTGTTATTTATAACAGGTGTTTAAACTGTTGTATTTCAAGGAATCTTGTGGTTTTTGAGTATTTTTTAAAAGCAAGTAAAAACTTTCAAAAAATAAGGAAATCTTCAACATTGTAACAAAAGCAAGTAGATTATGGTTTTTAGATTATATGGTCTACATAAATTAGATGTGTTTGAATTATTTTTTTTTAATTCTTTTTAAAAAATATATTTTATTGATTTTTTTACAGAGAGGAAGGGAGAGAGATAGTTAGAAACATCGATGAGAGAGAAACATCAATGAGAGAGAAACATCGATCAGCTGCCTCCTGCACATCTCCTACTGGGGATGTGCCCGCAACCAACGTACATGCCCCTGACTGGAATCAAACCTGGGACCTTCCAGTCCGCAGGCCGACGCTCTATCCACTGAGCCAAACCGGTTTCGGCTGAATTAAATTTTTAATATGAAATATATCAGAGATAAAACATGTTAAGAATAATAGTAAACATTCACTTAACTGCAACCTAATCTAAGAAATAAAATATCTCCAATATAGCTGAAGCATCTTCTATATCACTTCTTTTCCTTTTCTTTTTTTAAATATGTTTTTATTGTTTTCAGAGAGGAAGGGAGAAAAATATCAATGACTACAGGGCCGGTGCACAAAATTGTGCATTGGTAGGGTCCCTAGGCCTGGCTGGTGATCAGGACTGATTGGGGCCTTCCTTCCTCCGGCTGCTGGCTGCTGGCTGCCGCCCCCTGGTGGTCAGTGCACATCATAGCGAGTGGTCAAAAACCTGGTTGGTTGAAATCCCTAGGGGACAATTTGCATATTAGCTTTTTATTATATAGGCCCCCACTGGTAATCAAGCCCACAACCGGGGCATGTGCCCTGACCAGGAATTGAACCATGACCTCCTGGTTCATAGGTCAATGCTCAACCGCTGAGCCAAGCCGTTAGGGCTCTTCTGTATCACTTTGTCCCTGATCATATTCCCCTCCCTCCCAGAGGTGTCACTGTGTTGGATTTGATCTTTATCTTTCACATCCATATTCGTATTCTCTTGCTGCATTTTTATATTTCTAAAGAATAGGTTCTTTTACATGTTTTAAAAAGCTTTATAAATGTTGCTGTATATCTTTCTGCAACTTGTTTTTGTGCAAGATTAATTTATATAAGGGTAGTTTATATAGCCAACATTATGGCCAACATTTCTTTAATGCTTATTATGTACCAGGCACTGTGCTAAGAATTTCACATGTATTCTCAGATGAGAAAATGGAAGTTCTGAGAGGTTAAGCCATTTACTCAAGGACACAGTTAATAAGTGATAGAGCTGGAATTCAAATCCAGGTAATTTTACTCCAGGGTCATAATTTTAAACAATAATAAGGGTCATTGAATAAGGATAAAGGTCCACAATCCTTTATTTCAGTTCTGAAATCCAAAAAACTCTGAAAACCAAGAGTTCTTTATAATTCTCTTGGTGTTGAATTCAGATGTGACCAGACATAAGGCTGTTAATATTTATTTCTCTCTTTTGCTGTAAATATTCATATGTGTTGTAGAATGGTTGTTTGATAATGAAACTGCTGCCCCAGACATGGTGGACCAGTTATGACATATAGTATATACACTTTCTAAAATTCAGAAAACTCTGAATTCTGCCTTAAACTGCATTTCCCTTAAGTAAAGTATATGATACATTTATTCCTTATTAAAATTCATTTTGTTGATTCCTTGTAGAGATCTGCTTGACAGTATTCATCTGTGAGGGAGACTACACTTGATTTATAGAGAATGATACTTTTAAAATTAACAAACTGAAAGTAGGGTGATATGTAAGGTGTTCATCAAATATTTGTTCGAATGGATTTTTAGAGGTAATTCTATGCCCTTATATTTTAGTTGATGGAACAGAGGCTTAGAGAAGTCAGATGGTTTTCCCTGAGTTGCTTGGATGACAAGGATAGTTGATTATTAGGATCTTTCTTTTATTGTTTTGGCTCTAATATTTATTTTAAGTATGTTCTTTTCTTTAATGAGATTTCCATGATTTATAGAAACTGTCTGAGGAATACATCATGATACTAAGATGATGTATTGGAAAGATAAGAACTTTGACCTACCATTCAAAAATCTTCATTCAAGCCCTGGCCAGAATGGCTTGGTTAAAGCATCGTCCTGTATACAGAAAGGTTGTGGGTTCCGTTCCTGATCAGGGCACATACCTAGGTTGTGGTTCATCCCGACTATGAGAACGCAACTGATTGATGTTTCTCTCTCACATCGATGTTTCTTTTTCTCTCTCTTCCCCTCTCTCTAAAGCAGTGGTTCTCAACCTTCTGGCCCTTTAAATACAGTCCCTCATGTTGTGACCCAACCATAAAATTATTTTTGTTGCTACTTCATAACTGTAATGTTGCTACTGTTATGAATTGTAATGTAAATATCTGATATGCAGGATGGTCTTAGGTGACCCCTGTGAAAGGGTCATTTGATTGCCAAAGGGGTCGCGACTCACAGGTTGAGAACCGCTGCTCTAAAGTCAGTAAGTATGTCCTTGAGTGAGGATTTTTAAAAAACACACTCTAGCCAAACCGGTTTGGCTCAGTGGATAGAGCACCGGCCTGGGGACTGAAGGGTCCCAGGTTCGATACTGGTCAAGGGCATGTACCTTGGTTGCGGGCACATCCCCAGTGGGAGGTGTGCAGGAGACAGCTGGTTGATGTTTCTCTCTCATCGATGTTTCTGACTCTCTATCCCTCTCCCTTCTTCTCTGTAAAAAATCAATAAAAAATATTTAAAAAACAAAACAAAACACACTCTATATTCAAAATATAAAACCAGCCCTGGCCGGTTTGACTCAATGGATAGAGCATCAGCCTACGGACTGGAGGGTCCTGGGTTTGAGTCTGGCCAAGGGCACATGTCCGGGTTGCAGGCTTAATCCCCAGTGGAGAGCAGCTGATCAGTGGTTCTCTCTTATCATAGATGTTTCTCTCTTTCTCTCCCTCTCCATTCCTCTATGAAATCAGTAAAGAAATATATTTTTAAAATATCCTATATAATAAAAGGCTAATGTGCAAATTATTATGCCCTCCACTGTGAGTTCAGGCATTCGACCAAAGGGCCGATTGGGGGTGGGGCAGGTGGGCCGGCTGAACCCACCTGTGCATGAATTCATGCACTAGAGCTCTAGTTTAAAATAAGAATCCAAAAATGCTCTTTATCAGACAGAAATAAATCT